>NW_026112208.1:0-15000 GCF_024679095.1 Eriocheir sinensis | reverse complement strand
AAAATTAGAGAAAAGAGGATATGAGGAAATAAACAAAGGAAAAGAAAAAGAAAGAAAACAATAAGTAAATCCGATTGCTGTCCAAATGGTAAGCATCACTGACTCCCTTAAAATCTCTTCCGCTCTCGTAAGGGTCTTGCTCTAAGGGATCTTTCCGTCATTCATCAGCGTACGGGGCCCATGCCTGTTGTCTATTGTGAGCAGCGGAACCCTTGCTGTAATTGGGTTACCGAAAGCCTGACAAAGACGATCTGATCCTCTTAATTGGCAAGGGTTTGTGAGCAGCTGTGTTCTTGGGTTCATCTTGTATAGGGTTTTGCATCGGATATAGTGAAGAAAACACTAGTCAATGTGAATACAAGGCGATTGGCCGACTATATAGCTTTGTTGATAATGCTTGATATATATAGGAGATGGGAAATCTTATTCTTGTATTCCTGGGGAGAACGTTCGCTATCGTATTTATTTTTTATGATTCTCCAGATGGGATGGAGATGGAGGTAATAAGTGTGTGTGTGTGTGTGTGTGTGTGTGTGTGTGTGTGTGTGTGTGTGTGTGTGTGTGTGTGTGTGTGTGTGTGTGTATGAAGGTCGTTTCCTCCGCTTTGATTATATTAAGCGTTTTGATGAGATAGACCGTAAAATATCAGCCTCTCGCACACTTTTCCTCCTCCTCCTCCTCCTCCTCCTCGAATGATCGTTGGGTTATACCGGGGAGCCACTTAAGGGAAGAAGTAGCCCTCGTCTCTACTTCGAGCAGGACCTCAAGTCTTCACTCCTCTCCCTTTCATCTTGCTTTTCGCCTCTCCTTGCAGCTCCTCTTTTCTTCTTCATTTGCTTTATCGGCTTTTACTCCTTTGCCTCCTCCTCCTCCTCTTCCTCCTCCTTTTCTGTTCGTTTAGTTTTCATTACCTCCAGGTTCTTCTTAATTACTTTTCTTCGTTTTCGTCTTCTTTTCCTTTTTCTTTGTCTTTATTTCCACTTCTTTCTTTTCTCCTTGTTCTTGTTCTTGTTCTAGTTCTTGTTCTTCTTCTCTTCTTCTTCTTCTTCTTCTTCCTCTTCTATTTTCTCGTCTTTCCTTTCCACTCCTCCTCCTCCTCCTCCTCCTTCTCTTCCTCTTCCTCCTCCTCGTCCACCATCAACACCTATTTCGGTTTCTATTCCTCCTTTTCAGTTTTCCTCGATCACTTCTCCTCCTCCTCCTCCTCTTCCTCCTCCTCCTCCTCCTCCTCCTCCTCCTCCTCCTCTTCCTCCTCCTCTTTCTCGACCCCCAACCCAACACTTTCTGCTTCTTCACCACCACCACCTCCTTCTTCCCCTCTCCATCCCTCCCTTTAACCTCCTCAGCACAGCTCACCTTGCAACCCACCACTACCCCTCCCCCCCTTCCCCCCTTACCCCCTCCTCTCCTCCCTCCTCCCCTCCCTCCCCCTCACTTCCTTGTGCCAGGATAAACTCGGGCCAGATTGACCTTCAGGCCGACACAAACATCCATTTTTGAAGAAGGGAAAAGAAACTCGACTATTTCCAACTTCGAAAATTGCACTTCGGTCCCTGCGAGTAACGTGGGGGACGAGGCGAGTAGCGAGTGAGGGTTGAAGTTGTTGTTGAGGTTGTTGTTGTTGTTGTTGTTGTTGTTGTTGTTGAGGTTGTTGTTATTGTTAGTGGTGGTTGTTAGTGGTGGGTTGGTTGGTGGTTGTTGTGGTGAATGGTTGGGCTTTTAAAGAGCTTATGAGAGGTAGTGATGCAACGCCATCTATAGGAATGGAAATGAAAAGGGAAGTGGAAATGGTGTGTGTGTGTGTGTGTGTGTGTGAGAGAGAGAGAGAGAGAGAGAGAGAGAGAGAGAGAGAGAGAGAGAGAGAGAGAGAGAGAGAGAGAGAGAGAGAGAGAGAGAGAGAGAGAGAGAGAGAGAGAGAGAGAGAGAGAGAGAGAGAGAGAGAGAGAGAGAGAGAGAGTTATGTATACAAAAAAATAATATATCATCTGAGCAACGTGGAATTTATAGTATTTCGTCTATAGTCTATTTCGGGACGCGAGTGACCTGGAGGTTGAAGAGAATCGTTAATGTTTGCGAAAAAAAGAGGGAAGGAAAACAGACGGGACCAAGAATTCGTGGAAGGGAAGAGGGGAAGGCAGGAGGGAAGAGGGGAGAGCTGATGGGGAAAGAAAGAGCTGCAGACAGACGGGAAAGTAGAGGAATGGACAGACTGAGAGAGGAAGAGAAGAGGTGGAATGACAGAGTATATAAAGGAAACTGTAGTGGATAGGGAAATGATGGAAAAGGAGAGAAAATGAGGAGGACAGATGGGGAAATAGCTGCAGACGGGCGGGAAAGAAGACCCTTACGAAAAGTGAATGGAGGGAATGAAAGAAACAGAGAAGAAATGAGAGGAAAATGATGGAGTGTATAAAGAAAATTGTAGAGGATAGGGTAATGATGGAGAATAAGAGAGAAAATGAGAGGGATAAGACATGCGGAAGGTGTTTAAAGCAAAATATATGGAACACTGAATAAATAAAGAAGGATTAAGGGAGTTAGAGGATTTTATAACAGTGTAATAGTGTTAGCCGGAGAAGAGAGGAGAACACACTGCTGAGGGAAGAGATAAAGAAAATTTGAAATGTTAAAAGGAAAAAAATTGGAAAATGAAAGTAAAGAGAAAGAAGATGAAGGGAATCGAAACCAAAAGAGTTGGGGAAAGAGAAAATAAAGGTTATGGAAAGAAAGAGTTAGACAAAAATAAAGTTGGAAGAAACGAACAAATGCAACACCGTAACAAGTTAATAATTGAAGCAAAATCTACATCCCTTACAGCGTTTTTTTCATTATTCTTTCACATTAACTTTGTTCTTTATTTTTTTTATACAATACTTCTCTACCCCCTGCTACTTTCCTTTACTTATTTCTATTTTTTGTTCCTCTTTCATCATCCCAGGGAACATGGTATTTTTTTCTTTCTGTGTCTTTTGTTAATTATTTTTTGTGTGTCATTAAGTAAATCATCATCATCATCATCATCATCATCATTATTATCATCATCACCACGTCATCACTAGCACCAGCAGCCTTTTATCATTCTACTCTTTGACTGTATATATTCGTTGTTGTTTTGTGTTTATAATTTTCGGGATGGATTTTTGCGTTCAATATACTACTTGCTATTTACCCTCAAAGTGAATACACGTTGTTTTTAATTTATTAAGTGAACACTTGTCATTTGGAGATATATCCATTTTCAAATCAATCCAGATATTAGTACATATGTCATTTTATTCTTTATTTTGCTACCCTTTTCCTTCATGCGACACTTCACATCCAGTAAAATGAATGCACTGTATTTTCATCTTTGATCTTTATTGATTATGAATAAGTGGTTTTTTTTTCTCTCTTTCTATTTTGATACACATTTTTCAATAATAATACATCTAAACATCGCTATTGTTTTCATAAATCTTCCGTCTCAGTGAATAAACATTTATCTCATTTCATTTCAAATATTTTTTCCCTTATAAACTCACGTCCACTTCCGGCACAGAACACTTATTAATTATCAATGAAGACACTGAAAGAAACAAGTAAAGATAGAATAGTTAGGCGGCCCGCGGCGACGGATGGAAGCCAGATTTTTAACACAAGCTTTGATTTTCATTGTTGCTGCTTCCGAGAAACTTGACGGAGAGAGCATTGAACTTACACTGCGTCCAGGAAGACGGGAGAGCAATATGTTTACATACACACACAAACACACACACACACATACACACACACACACACACACACTATATTCTCTCTCTCTCTCTCTCTCTCTCTCTCTCTCTCTCTCTCTCTCTCTCGGTACGCTTTACCAACAAAACACGCTTTTCACTTTGTTTCTTTTTCCTTTCGATTTATTTCTTGGCCTTTTACTCAACAGGGACACAGTTTTTTGTCCTGGTCTCGGTTTCACTTGCATTTGGGAGCTCAAGAAAAGTTCAAAGCTTCTTTTCAGATATCAGTTTATATTTATCTTAATATTTTTTCCTTTTTTTTTCTGGACGTTCTGATGATTTTCTTGTTTTTTCCTTCATAGTTCCTTCATGCCTTCGTTTTCCATTTTCTTTTTATTCAAGTTTTTGTATTTTTCATATTTTTTCATCAAATCTTTTTCACATTTCTCAATATTTTTTCTTTGTTTTACCTCTTTTCGTTTTAGCCCATTTTCTGTTTGTTTGTATTGTTCACTTTCCCGTTATTCATTTTATTCATTAGTTGTTTATCAACATAATTTGATGAGATAATAATCAACTTATTGGTTGGTTTATTCATCAATATGCTCATGCCATTTGCTCGAATATTGTTTACTCTCATGAATTTGTATCAGTTGCATGATTAACATTATTGGAATGATTAAAAGCATATGTTTAATTCGACGTCCACCCAGCTTTTTTTTTTCGTGTTACCTTTTTTAGACTTTTTTTCATAGAAGTTCATTACAGGCATGATTTTTATTTTTCATATTCCTTCCTTTGCCTTTTTGTATCTAATTTCGTTTACAATTTAATAAGCCAGGTACAAAAAAATAAACTGTGCATGGCTTTCATTTAGTTATATGTAATTCAGTTTAAACTTCATTATGTTTTGGCCTCCGCTCGGCCAAAACATAATCCACATCACTTAACTTAAAGGGCTATTGTGTTATCTAGTCAACTTCAATCAACTGGAGAAAGCAGGCAACGGTACACCGGACCTGACGAGAGATAGCAGTTCGTGCCCTTATCACAAAATATAACACTTAACCGCAGTTGCTATAAAAACTGATAATAAAAAAAGATTAACAGTCATTTTGGCACCCAGGAAGCAGGCGAAGATTAGTAGTTCATGGAGGGTCTGGAGGACATAGAGACAGGCAGCCCGGCAACAATCAGACATCACCAGAGGGGCGTGACTAATTCAATTAAGAAAATCATTAGGCCAGGTGACATCATCTTTGAAAGTATCCTTTGCTTATTTTGACGTAATTTATAGTTTAAAGTTGGATAACATAGGAAACAAGATTGACGGTGAATACCTTAACAACCGTAGAGTTGCATATGAGCACTTAGTAACATAGTGTACCAAGCACCACATATAGAAAGACGCTTGGTACACTATGTTATTAGGAGACTCATATGATGAAAGTCTTACTAAGCGATTCTGAGGGAGCTAACAAAGAATGATCGAGGAAACCCACAGAGAGAGTATGGAAATAGATCTGAACATTGATATTAAGAATTTTAAACAGTGTACAGAAAAACAACTGATCATTGCGAACGAATCGTTTGAGTAGAGAAATATAAATATCTTCGGCAGACAATTAAAGCAAACCATACCCTCAAAAAATAATCAGAAATGGAACAACAATAGGATGGTGCGCGTCTGGTAATCATAATATCAGGAATAGCAACCTGCCACTCTTCCCGAGGAGAAAGGAGTTCAATCATTTTATCAAGTCAGTCCCAACTACGCTTCAGAATTTTGCCTTATCTCAATATATTTAGAGAAAGCTAAGAAGCGCAGAAACATAAATGGGGAGAAATAAAAGGCTTGATATAACACTGAGATGCAAGAAGAGATCGTTATGGATCAGGGAACAGAAAAAATGTTTGATATATCAGTTATAAGGAATAAACGATGGACCTCGACTGGTCATATTAGGAGTCGAACTGATAAGAAACGGATAATCAAAGTAACAGTGCGTCAGCTTACCCAAACAGAACACCACGTGGATAGAATGAATTATAACATTTACGGGAGCATCGGAGGTAGGTGGGGAACGTTGGTAAAGGCTTTTATTCTGCAGGGCACTTGTCATACCTGAAGTGGATGATGGTGATGATGATATTTTATTTATTTTTCCTCTCCCTCCGTCCTTTTTACCGCAGTATTTAGTCCCGCTCACACAACCCGCTTTTATCCCACCGGCGCGAGGTTCACTATAGCATTATTTTTCCTCTCGTCCGCACATTTTTGTTTTATTTCACTCCCTTCACTTACTTTTCACCATTAGCATACGTTTTACCTCTCGCGTACCTTGTCATCATTTACTTTCCACAGTATATCAGCTTCCTCTCTTTCAGCACTTACCACACTTTTACTAATCGTGTTTACATTTTTTTTAATATTCTCTCTGCCTGTTATTCCTTCATGGTGCATTTTCTATTAACTCTCACTTCCTACATCCATTTATTTTATACCTGAAACTCTCCTTTATGGAAATTTTACGTAAATATTTCTGCATCTTTTTTTTTCTTTTTCAAGTTTTTTTTTTGTGAACGTGAGATCTGTGCTTGTTACGGCGTTGGGGGGACTGTGCGCTCTATTTTTATTTTCATTATCATTTTTATTTCCGTTTATCACGTGGGCGCCGGTCGGGGGATGGGCTGCTTTATGCCATTATTTTTGTCCCTAAATCGCGGACATGGATTGTGTTTTATAAAAATTTTACCCACGTTGGAGTGCTTTTGTGTGTGTGTGTGTGTGTGTGTGTGTTTGTGTGTGTGTGCGTGTGCGTGTGTGTGCGTGTGTCACTTTCCTTGCACACGAATCTCCTCTTTTTCCTTTTTTTTCATTTTCTAATCTGATTTTCTTTATTTGATTTACGGTTTTAATTGCATGTTTTTTTATTCAGTGTTTCATTTTTTTTACTGGCCACCCTCGTTTCCTGCTTTCATTCCCTCACAGTGGTATTTTTGTTTATTTTTTTCCGCTTTTTGCCACCTCTCTCTCACCTTCTTTCTCTCTTTTTCTCTCCATCCCACTCCGCTTCCTTTATGAGCGTTATTTCCTCTCTCTAATTATCCATTTTTCCGCCTCTATTCCTCCCCTCCTCCATGCCTTTGCGCCCTCTTTCATGCTTTACTGTTTCCTCTCTGTTTGTTTTTCTTCTTTTATCCTGTCTATTCATCAGGCTTTCCCGTTTCGTTTTTCTTCCTACGAACTGCCTATTTTTACGTAATGTTTCTCTCTTTCGCCTGCGTTCATCATTCAGGCTTTTTTTGTCATAATTCACTGATACAAAAGTAGATTCGTTACAGTGAGAGGAGATGACGACGCAGAAGAAAAAAGAGAAAACAAAAACAAAAACAGGATGAGTAAAAACAGTGCAAGGAAAAAGAAGAAAGAAGAAAGAAATGACGGTATGAAAACAGTCAAGAAAAGTAACAAGAAAATAATACACAAAAGAAAAAAAAGGAGGAAAAACGGTCTTAGAATGGGCAACAACAGTAACAACAACAACGACAGTAAACCAACATAAGAAAAATAATATTAAGCAAGAAAATCGCAATTGAACCCGATTATAAGATATGTAAAAGTGATTTCCTGACTCTAAGCTTTCTTTCTCTTTCTTTCTCTTTCTTTCTCTTCTCTTCTTCCTCTTTCCTGTCGAGAAATGTCATTCGCTGAGAGAAAATTGGAAGTAACATGAACTGACACAGAGTTTTCTATCCTTACCGCGTACCTAAACTTTATCCAACTCTCTCTCTCTCTCTCTCTCTCTCTCTCTCTCTCTCTCTCTCTCTCTCTCTCTCTCTCTTTTTTTACTCTTTCCTTCTTTCTCGGGATTTCTCAACAATTTTTTCCATTCCGTCACAATTTCATATTCATTTTCCCACTTTCAATGCTTTGGAATTTCTTCGTCTATTTCTTCTCTTCCATTCATCTTTCAATCAGCTGTCTGTAGTCTTTTTCTCGTATATACCTGATTCTTTTTTTCATTTCTAGTCTTTTCATCTCTTCTTTCTTCTCCATTCTCTATTCTGTATTTTTAATGTTATTGTTACATGCATTTATTCGTACATTTTCCTCACAATATTTGCTTGGCGTAATATTTTGCATGTGTAACTCTTTTTTTTCTCTCTTCTTCCTTGCGCTATATTTATTATCCATTTATATTGCCTTTGTTTTCCACGCATCCTCTCTAGCACGTCATCTAACATTAATTTTTTTCCCCCTGACATTTTCTTCCCCCTCTTTTTTCCTATTAATAGTTTTCCCTGACATATCAATCACCTAAATGAGAAAAAAAAGCGTTCCGACATTTTTCCACATTTGTTTTTCATCTGCACCAAACACACGCCTTTTTCTGATATTTTCATAGTATTTTTTTCTTTTAGGGATATTTTTTGTGTGTATGAAAACTAGATTGATTTTGATGTAATTTTTTATATCAGATTTATCTCAACAACATCAACACATCACAGTATTTGCTTGACGTAATTTTTTGCATGTGTAACTTTTTTTTTCTCCTCTTCTTCCTAGTGCTATATTTATTCTATTTATTTTATTTTATTTATTTTATTTTTTTATTTAGTAGGAACAACTTTACAGACACCGAATAGCATATAGTGAGGGCAATTTTACGTTTCCCTTTCTCCTTCCCATTTATTTCTCCTGTCTGCTGAGCGCCTTTTCCATCATCATCTCGGCTCTGTGTTGAGATTTAAAGTCACATTCGTTTTCAGATAAGATCGATTCTCTTTCCTCTTTTTTTCCCTTATCCTTGTTTTTTAGCTCCTCTTGCCATCGTGTTCTTTCATTGTTCGGGTTTTATTCACATTCACTCACATTTCTCCTTCCTTTCCTCTCATGTGCCTCGTCTTTTTTTACGATTCGTGCATTGCTGTAATTTTCCTACATTCTATTCGCTTGAGCCGTTCTTTTCCCCTCTGTTCCCATTCCTCTACTTTTATCTCTTACACTTCCCACAATTCCAGTTTTTATTCCTCTAAATCTTCTCATTTCCTCTTCTCATTGTTCCTTCTTTTTTATCAGTTATATTTTCCACCTTCCTTTCAATTTATAGTTTCTCTCTTTACACATGCATACAAACTTTTGCCTACCATTTTTCCAGTTTCAAAATCACATCAAAATATTTTCCGTACAGTAACAGTTTCACTTATGGGTCCTCCTCGCTCCATAGCCTTGTTTATGTCGTTTCTTTCTTTCATTTCTTACAGGCGCTACAACAATCGATCATTCTCATTCTCGCATCTGTACGTTTGTGAATATCCCGGGGCCCACAATACGTCTTTCCGAGGCTTTGTCAGTAGAGAGACCATGAAAAACAACCATAAAAGGAGGGAAGAGGAGGCCGAGCATATGCTGGAAGTTAAGGTTTATGATGATGAAACAAGAAGATGACGTCAGGGGGATACAAAAGTTTATCTCCCCCTTCTGATTGTCCGCCGCCGAGACCGTAGAAAAGGGGAGGAAAGGGGCAAAAGGGATTAGGACTAAGGGAACGGAAGAGAAAGAGATGGAGATCGAGATTGAGCCAGAGGGAGAACGGCAAAAACATGAGCTGAAGGCCAGGAAGAGGAAGGAAAGGGGAGCTGCACAGAGAATATATGGAAATCAGGAATCGCACAGAGGGAAGGCAGGTAAAAGAGAGATGGATAGGAAAGAAAGAGCTACAGATATGTTAGAAATTAAATTAGGAAAAGGGAAATATAGAACTGAGAGTATAAAATATGGAAAGGAGGATAAACTGAGGTCCAGGAGAAATAAAAAAAGGAGGTGTACAGAGAAGTGGAATGGAGAAGATGGGAAAGAGAAATGGATAGGAGGGAAAGAAGTACAGATACTCGTACGTTAGAAATCAAATTAGGAAAAGGGGACGATAGAACTGAGAGGATGAATTAGAGCAAGGAGGAATCGGAGAGAGGGAGAACATGGAAAAAGACAAGAAAGTAAGAGAAACAAGTACAAATATGATACGCAGAAATCAAATAAAAGTTAGGAAAATGGAAGTGAAGTGGGAAAGAAGGAATAAAAATGAAAAGGGAGAGGTAAACACGAGAAGTAGGGAAAAGAAAAGAGGAAAAGGGGTCAAACAGGAGAGAGGTAGGGAGTTATGGAAAGATATAAAGGAGAGGGGGAATGAAGAAGGAAAAATGAGCGGAGGAGGGAAGGGGGAGAGAGCTACCAGGAGTGATTGAGAGGAGGAAAGGGAAAAAAGCGAGGCATAAAATACGCCTTATGAATGATCCGAGTCGAGGAAGGAGCAGGAGGGAAAAAAAGAAGCAGGGAAAAAAAGAAACAGGAAAAAAATAGGAAAAAACAAGTGCAGTAACTCATCCCGGATTCCCATTGAAAGGCAGGAACAAAAACAAAAACAAAGCAACAAAAAAAGGAAGCTAGAGAAAAAAGAAAGGAAAAACAACAACATCGAACATGGAAAATGAGAATACGAATTTTTTTTTTTCACGGTGATGGAGAAAAAGAAAACTAAAAAAGAAACTAAAAGAAAAGAGATAGAGAAAAGAAAGAAACAATAAAACGAGGGAGATATAAGAAAGGAAAAGATAGAGAAAAGAAAGAAACAATAAAACGAGGGAGATATAAGAAAGGAAAAGATAGAGAAAAGAAAGAAACAATTAAACGAGAGAGATAAGAAAGGAAAAAGATAGAGAAAGGAAAGAAACAATAAAACGAAAACCAGATTAGAGAGAAATATAAATGTAATAAAGAAGAACCTAGAGAAAGATAAGAGAAGAAAAAAGACAGAAAAAAATAAAAATAAAAACTAGAATACCAATACTTCCCTTTCCTTTTCTGGGATTGATAGAGAGAACAGAAAGGTTAAGAGGAAAAAAGAAAGGAAAAAAAACAAGCTCTATTTTCCTTCTATGAGAGTGATAAGGAAAAGAAAGGTTAAGGAAAGAAACAGAGAGGAAACAAAACAAGCTCTCCATTTTCCTTTTTTTAGAGTCACAAAAAATGAAGAAGCATGACGGAAAAAAAAAGCTCTCCATTTTTCTTCTCAAACAATGATAGAGAGGAAAAAGATCAAGAGAAGAAACAGAGCAAGAAAAAAAAAAAAGCTCTTCACTTTCCTCTTTCGTTAATAGTGGCGTCGAGAGTCTCTTCAGCGGCACAAATACTAGAAAAAAAAGAGTTTCCATTTTAAGTCTGAATGGGTTTTTCTGAGGCCGCGTCTTCGTTTAGCAACACAAAGGCGTCGACGGGAAGCCTTCTCATCACGAGGTTAGTGCGGCGGTCTGTCTGTATTGAAGGACGTGGAGGAGGAGGAGGAGGAGGAGGAGTTAGGGGGCAGGAGATGGAGGAGGAGGAGGAGGATAAAGATGAGGCGGAGGAGGAAGAGGACGAGGAGGAGGAGGAGGACGAGACGAGGAAGGAGGAAAGAGGAAGGACGAATTAAGAGGAGGAGAAGGAAAAGGAGTACGATGAGAAGGAGGAGAAGGAGAAAGATGGGGGGTGATAAGGAGGAGGAAGAGTAGGAGGAGGAGGTGTAAATGACGAGACGAGGAAGGAGGAAAGATGAAGGACGAAGTAGAATGAGGAGGAGAAGGATGAATGGAGGAATAAATGGAAAAAAGAAGAAAAACAAAACTGCGAATACCAAGAAAAAAATAGGAAAAAGAAGACTAAGAAGACTAAAAAAGATAAAAAGGAAAAGAATAAAACAAAAACAATGAAAGAAGAAAAGAAGATTATGATGACAAAGGTGAAACAAAGGTAGTACGGAGACAGAACAACCCCCCCCCCCCAAAAAAAAAAAGGAATAGAAAAAAAGATTATTACTGAAAAGCGCAACACATATCGATATAAAGGCCTTAATAGATTAATAGCGCTGAGGGATGAAACAGGAGGGGAAAATACACACAAACAAGCCTACAGACAGATAGAAAGCAGTAAAACATAGAGGGAGTATTGAACACCGGAGGGGAAAGGAGAGGGAGGCAGCCACGGACAGAGTGAATAGGAGAAATTGAATAAATATCGGAAAATCGCAGGAGGAGATAGAAACGGAAGAAAGAGAGAGCCAGACGGATTGCTGTTTTCCTCTTTTCTGTGTTCGTAGGGAGATGAAGTGGGTGTTGCGCTCCGTTTTCTTTGCATACCGATGATTAGAAAAATATGAACAAACTAATCTAAATTTAATTACGAGTTCAGTTATAACAACGCAACAAAGATAAAAAGAAAATGGATCGCATAACACAAATATTATTATGATGTCAGACTAATACAATTAACACAGGAATGAAAATGCATGACAAGGGCAATCAAATGCATAAATAAATGAATAAACAAATTAGTATATCATTGGCGTAGCTATTGCATACATTCACTAAAACGCCGGGATGGAATTTAAACTTTCCCATATTGCCGCTTAACCTAGAACAACTTGAATAACTCTGAACCTACCTTGCTGGTGCCCTATACACACACACACACACACACACACACACATTGCATATTACTAAAAACGGGAAAATGTAGTGGAAGTGTGAGGGGTGACTGGTAAGATGAGAGAGAGAGAGAGAGAGAGAGAGAGAGAGAGAGAGAGAGAGAGAGAGAGAGAGAGAGAGAGAGAGAGAGAGAGAGAGAGAGAGAGAGAGAGAGAGAGACTGTATAATGGAATGTCAGAGTATTAAGAGTACACAGAAAAGATGTTAGTTGGTGGAAAGGGGAAGGGATATATTACCTCGTGGGATAGGGTTTGTGGAAGGAGTAGGAAGGAAATTGAAATGCAGGAAGATATATTTAAGAATGGGGATGCTGTACTACTGGTGAACTGGAGAAAAAAAAATGTAAGGGAGTGAATGGTTTGCGAAATAACTGCAGGGGGATTGTTGTCACTGCCTTGTTATGTGAGAAATGTTGGATTTATTTTGTCTCTGATTCTCGAAACTAGAAGAAAAATATACCGAGAGAAAAAAAATCCTTCTTCGAGTTATGTTTTAGAAAATACATACACGCAGTTTCTTTATTTCTAACGTATGTATATTTTGCTGTCATTAATGGGCATGTCTCTTTAGTTTTGGAAATCTAAATATCAAACTAGACTGTCTTTTTCCGTAGTGTGTTGGGATGATGGTGCCGGAGACAAGTGTACAGATTAAAGAGAATGTGCACTTGGGGAGATGTGGGAGAGTGGGATGAGGAAGAGAGATGTGTGAGGGAGAAAAGTAGAAGTGGGAAAATGGAAAACAGACAAATGTGGAGGGACGCGGACGTAACACTGATTTAATTTTGGCGAGAGAGAGAGAGAGAGAGAGAGAGAGAGAGAGAGAGAGAGAGAGAGAGAGAGAGAGAGAGAGAGAGAGGAGGCAATAGAGATTTCCATGACGTTCGCAAATACGCACCGAAATTCCCAGTGGTTTATGCATTTTCTGGATTAACTCAAATTTATCTACGAGTTTAAATCCGGCTGGGAAAGCGTAGCTGGTGGGGGTTGTGGTGGTGGAGTAGACGGTGACGGGTGGGGGGTGGGAGGGGGGTGGCGTTATTGTCAATGTTGTTTTTGTGTGCATTTGGTGTTGTTTTGGGTAATGGTGGTTGGAGTGGTTACGTTGTTCTTATTGGTGACGATGGTGGTGAGGGTAGTTGGTGATGATGGTAGTTTGTAATGGATTGTGGTTCTGGTGTTAGTGAGAGGTGGTGGTTGTGGATGTAGTACGTCACAATAAAGACTGAAATATCTTACAACAGGAAGTTCAGGAAGCAGTCATCTTTATTGACTTGCGTATAACTAAATTTAATGTCCGATTTCCCCTCTGGAGTGTTCGGCACGCAGCATTGTCAATAGATATACGTACCCATCCTTAAACACTCTTCCTAGGCCCGAAAAGACAATTAAAATAAAGTAAATCCGTATTCAGAGGTGTCTATTGATGCTAGCCTAACCTCAGCTAAGCCAATACAATATAACGGAACAAAAATATCCAAGGCGCATTGAACTGAAACTTAATATCTGTACGAAATTGCGTTGGTAACACTCACGCCGTATAATTTAAACCTCTTAACTTACCCTTAACTGATTGAGAGGACGATTGGCCATTCATCAGGTTTAATGGGCTGTGCGGAGTTATGTGTATATTAACAGGTGTGTGTGTGTGTGTGTGCGCGCCAGTAGCTTCATCTGTGTGCGTGTGTGTGTGTGTGTGTGTGTGTGTGTGTGCAGATCCCCCGGCTTCCGCGGCTATCTCCGTACAAGCGTGTGAATCCATGGCTCGCGCTCTGTCTGCCGGTCACGAAGCCTTGAATTTACTGCTCCGGAATGCTCGAGGCTTTGCACAGTAGCCACTCTTTCCGCCTCTCCGCGCCTGGCTGAGTGGCCCTGATCGCCCTCCGCGTGTCAAAGTAGTGCTCAGGGACGTTCAGATCAATTCCTTTCCTCATATGTAATCAAGAAAGGTAGAGGGAGCATGCCACGATACCTAAAGAGCGAGAATAGATATTAAATAACAGCTCTGCGTCTCATCATTAAATCAAGTGAAGGGATGATGAGCTTTGAGTCATACGTCAGGCATCGCATCAACAACCGGGGGCTCACTAGTGCAACGTTGCCAGATTATCGTATCCACCATTCTATTTACCGTTTTTAGACACTTAACTATAGCAAAAAGACACTAATAATTAAACCTTTCAGCGGTAACTATAAATAAATGTAGTTATTGGAGTGGAGGAGTCAGTTTTGGGGTCGGGAATCGGAAAACATTACAACAATAAATATTTCAATTCAAGAGGCTAAGTACGACAATCTGGTAACGTTGCACTAGTGTAGTTTTGGCGTTCTTCAGGGGCAGTGGAGAGGACGAGAACTCTGGATATACCAAGTGACGAGTGTGGCTTTAGTGTGTGGTGTTAACGGCAATAAGTATGTGGTCCCGGTGGTGTGACATTTGTGTATCTCGGAAAACATTTGCTGCGATTAGAAGAGTAACAGGTATGGCTTGAAGTTCTTTTGTTGGCAGGCTTGTAGTGATGAGGGGAATTGCGTGAATGCTGGTTTATTACGAGTCATTTAAGTGCGTGATACTTTTAAATTTTCTCTTTATATTAGTTTAATAATTGCATGGCGTGGAGAGTGTTAGTTGTAATAATAGCCGTGGTAGTACTAAGTTAGTTGTAATAATTGTCGTGGTAGTAGTAATAGCAGTAGAAGTAGTAGGAGGAGGAGGAGTAGCAGTCGTAACAGTAGTGGGAGGAGGAGGAGGATAAGGAGGAGGAGGA
>NW_026112207.1:172500-193217 GCF_024679095.1 Eriocheir sinensis | reverse complement strand
CAGAGCTCAGGTCATAGGCAGTGAGGTAAATACAGACAAAGGAAAAGCTAACAACACAAGCACACTACATTCTTAACAAATACCCATACCTGTGAACCACGGTTGTTTATGATAGCAATGAGTTTCAAGCGTGGCTCAGGCTGAAAGCCTCTCAGTGCTCACTGGGTCTTCACGCTGGAGAGGGCTTGTTAGCACAGGCAGGTGGATGGTTTGAGCGGCTGAGTGACCCTCCAACCAGGTCATCACAGGCAGTGGGCCAGCATGCAGAGTCCATTATCCCAACGAGTTCCTCCATGGTGAGGGAGTTGTTGAGTTTCAGTGCTGCCAGCCCTAAGGGAGAGATCGGAGGGCATCGTGAAAGGCTGCTTGTATTTTTTGATTCTGGAGTATGCAAAGACAGATGAGACTTTTTACAGAGAAATAATATTGCCTTCTCTCTCTCCCGATTGCTAGGACTTTTTTAGATGTTGTATTAAGTATATATTAACATTATGTGGGTAGTTAGCTTTTTATTCAATTTTGGGGATGTGGTTGTTAGAAGTGTTGATTTTCTGGCCAAAAGTTGACATTATAAACTCCAGTCAGAAGTGATATATAAAAAATCAATAAAATCAGCTGACAACACCTTGAAAAAATGAGGACAAAAAGACAAATCAGTGACAGTATTGATAATGATGATGAGTCGATGTTTAACCTGGTAGCAGCGATGGGGCAAATTTGTGGCTTTACCGTGTAGCAATGACAGGCCAAATTTCAGTGCCATGATATTAACCCCCTGAAAATAGATGATACATAATCTGATCACAAATGCATTGATATATATTATAAAATGGTTTGAGTGAGGGGTGATTTTTCTCATTTTTCTTGCTTGGAGGGACCATTAAGAAGTTACATGATCCCCATGCTGTTACTGCTGTTAAAAAAATCAGGCTTCAGTTTGTATTAAGTTAATAGTTTGTCCTCCTGCAGCCATCCCTCCTCCATACAACTTTACTTTTTACAGCTTGATCAAAGTTTAGGACCTTCTTCCTCTATTGCACATCATCCCAGCATCCATCTTGGGGTCCATCATCTCGATCATGACATGGCCTCGAACAGCTTCGGCCAAATATGTCATCGCAGAAGTTCTCCAGCTGGGTAAAGTCTGTGGATCAAGCAACACCTTTGCATGACCATATTCCCCAAAGAAAGCTTAATAGAGGTTTCATCACATTTCAGACTAGCACCTAACCATACCATAAATGTTTCTTTCACAATGTTAATAAATGGATATACAAGCAAAAAAAAAGGGATTGATATTTTATTTTACCAAAGACAAAGGTTAAATAATGAGATGCAGATCTTTACTGTACAAGGAGCCAGAACAGGACCTAAACAAAACTTGAATATGCAAAAATTACCCAACCTGCTTCTCCTACAGCAAACAAAGGAAGATGCCTCAAAAAAAGGTCAAATTAAGTTCCAGAGCATCCTGATACACCCCTGCTGAAAAATAGTTTAAGTCAAAGGAAGGATGGAATACAGAAGCAGGAAGGTCCATGACATGGTGGAAAACGCACAAAATCTTACCTTTGTTGCAAGAAGTGGAAGAATTCTGAGGTGATGTTGACCCAGTTATATGTCACTTCTGGTCTTGGCGGCATGGTGCTGCAAGAATACACACAGTGTTACACACAGCACTGACATCACTAAGAATAAAACTCTAATGGCTATTTTCACACTCGTTTGGATCTCACACTCTTTCCTATGGTTGTCCGTGAGGTTTAAAAGTTAATACAAGACATATATGACAACAGAGGAGCAGTGTTCTAAGTAGGAAATGAGATATCGGCTCATTCATAGAACAAATTTTTACCAGAGAGGCTTCACCCCCCTTAGGGTCACTAAACGACAGGAGCATAAATATGTAATCTCCTAACTTTGCCCCTATACACCCTGTGTCCACATATTGATATATTATGATTGCTATTAATTTGAACAACAAATGAGGCCTCAAAGCATTCAAATGAATTAAAATTTAAAAGCTATCAAAGGAAGAAAACTGAAACATAGGAAGCATGGAAAGGCAGTGGCTGGAGTGGTTAGTGTGCTGGACCAGCATTCATCATGCCATGGACAACGCCGATCTGAAACCCCACGCTACCACCTGGGATTTTTCAGTCACGCCGGTGGCCTAAGACTACCCACATGCTGTCCTGAAGACCACCCATCAACTCCGGACTTAGAAGAAACCATCCAAGTGAATCAAAATGAGTTCTGGGGGCAGCATGAGCCAAGCATAACTGCACCACTATAAAATTGCCTGCACCATAACGGCTTGGGCCGACCACCAGCTAGGCCCCTGAAGAAAGCCCACGCTTATAGGCCGAGATGTAAAAAAAAAAAAAAAAAAAATCCAAAGGAAACCCCAACCCTAAATTCTGTATGGGACACACAGCACAGTCCCTTGCCCTCATTGTTTGCACCCGAGGCGCTTAAACTTTTTTTGGTCAAATTCTAGTGTACCCATACTTCACTCACCTCAAAATAAACTTAGACCTTAGGAATGCAGGCTGGTGGGGACACAAACTGGCCGTTAATCGCATATTCTTATAGTGGGGAGGGAGGAAAATACCTAGATCTAGGGACATTCCCTACATTTAGGGATTTTTCTTACCACCACCACTAAAATAAGTGTTTGCGACAGATTTAGTGTTCCCCATATGGAAACCACGCATTACCACTGGACCCCAAGCTTGCTTTGGGAGAGAAGCGTAGTGAACCCACCAAACGATGCTCACCTCACCGGTCTGGCGTGGAGCCGGCCAGGCCCACATAAACCGCCACCACACTCACGCCTCGCTATCACTGGTTCAGGTAGCTTGTCACCTCATCGCAAGGTTTCTGTCCTGCTTAGAGTCTGTGGCACCAAACACGGTGTATCTTCATTGTTTGTCACTGACACAAGCAAAGCCATTGGCTACCCGTGATCCATCCAGCACCGTGCCCTAGAGACTGCTGTGGGTTCTGCCTCAAGTGCAGGCTCCCGAGCCTCCTGCCTGACCTGTTCGAACACATGAATCCTGACTAACCACATTTCGAATCTGCTTCACCAGTATAAGTGAAGGTAATTGAAGACATTGACTCCGCACCTCCAAAATACGATAATACGCCTCCAAATTACAGTTAAGGAACGAAATACATGTCCCTCAACCATTATATGAAAGCGCAAGCACTTAAAAGTAAAGAAAAAGGGGGAAATTGGTTCTTTTGGGTAGGGGAACATATTTAAGCTACTCTAACCAAACTTTACATAACCTATCCTCTAACAAGGGGGCTTTGCCCCCGTCGACCCCCCCCCACATGTATGATGCGCCGGAAATCAGTTCTATTGGGTGGGGGAGCATATTTAAGCTACTCTAACCGAACTTTACATAACCTAACCTCTAACTGGGGGGCTTTGCCCCCCTTGACCCCCCCCCACATGTATGATGCACCAGAAATCAGTTCTATTGGGTGGGGGAGCATATTTAAACTACTCTAACCGAACTTTACATAACCTAACCTCTAACGGGGGGGCTTTGCCCCCTCAACCCCCCTGCTAACCTGGGGGTCTATGCCCCCCAACATGTATGATGCGCCAGTAAAACTAGAGAAGTACAACAGTATGTGAGACCTTGGAATGGTTATTATTCTTGTGGGGGCAATATTGGAGGCGCATAGTGAATCTCCATATTTACTCAATAACATAAGTGTTAACTTTGAAAGAGGTGCCTACGTCCCCTTCTTCAACATAAGCCATTACGACGATAAAAGCAGTCACGTCCACATGTTACGCACACTACGTGACGAGGTAGAACACCGTGATCCTGAAGAATTTACTGACACTGACACTGACCCACCCCAAGAATTTACTGACACTGACACTGATCCACCAACCACCACCAACCAAACACTATAACACTCCACGTATGTACGCACCTACACGGAGCATAGCTATTGGTTGAATACAACTTAGACGTGTCCTCAGCCAAAAAGATTATTGGCTACTTGAGAATAACACAAATCAACTACCAAACATTAGAGAATGATTAGTAACCTGCTCGTGACGTCATCAAATAGTTGGTATAGTCTGGCTCGGCTAAACGAGAGGTTGTGGGGGGATTCAGCGAAGGATCCTTTGTACTGCATTGCCGTGTGTCTCCTAGCCCAAGATGTAGAAATGTTCTAATATAAGTAAAACCATGGCAAATATCATCAGAAAATATGCATACACATTTAATCTTAGTATCATAACGTATGAAAGAACAGTTAATTTATTATGGCTAAGATATTTATAAGCATATATCAAGAAATGTGACATACATATTTTACAGTGTTGCTAAAAAAAAAATGCTATACTTATTATCGAGTTTCCATTTTGTTTTGGGATGTGTAAGTAGTTTCACAATTACATTTAGATTTTAGCGTGAAGGAAGGTACTTTAAAATAAGTAAGAAAAAATACATTCAAATCCTCGTGGCGGTAACGCCATGAGAGAGAGCGAGGGAGGCAACCAACGTGGGGTTATAAACGTGGCACCGCTGTACTCCTGCTTGTTCCTCACAGGGCAAAAACACAGCCGCACTTTAAGATGAGTCTTACTATAGTTATTTACCGCGGAGCTTTGTGAATTGCAATTTTGTTGTTGAGGCCCAAAACTACGCACTAACGCTTTATGAATCCAGCCCCTGAATTTGAATGGAAAAATTTTGAACGCAAGTAACCTGTGTTCGAACCTGCTTCACGCATTCGTACATGATACCAGTAAGTGAATACATAGTCGTATATGACGGTTGCAAGATTCTTATGACGGAAATTACTTACTGTTTAGATGTTTAATTAGTACCTTAATACTGAACGGGGGGGCTTCGCCTGCCCCAACCCCCCCCCCCCCCCCCTCTGGTATAGAGACTGAGTGAAATTGTGTGGTTTCCGTACATGGTAAAAATCCCAGAATGTATGGAATTTCCCTACTTCTAGGTAAATGTAAGGACTTTCCCTACGTCTAAGGCATTTTTCAACCCCCATAACTCAAAAACTATGTGTTTGCGACACATTTCATGTTTACTGCTGCATTCCCTGCAGTCTCAATAGCCCCCTATCCAATTTTGGTTGCGAAGGGTGAATATGGGCAAACAATAAAATAATACCTATTTTTTAATAATGGTGATTGTATTTTTTTCATAACTTTTCAATATTAATCCATGCTCTTGTTTAGATAATAACAAATACTCCAACAACAGAAATTCTAACCTTTCCTCCAGGTCTTACACCCCCCTTGGAGATTAATAATGCCCAAAGAGGGGAGCGTGCCCCCCAGTTGAAGAACCGCTAGTTTACACAATACTATAGATATGAGCTGCCCCACCTCACCCATAGCCCTCCTAACCTCAGATGTTTTTTTTTTTTTTTTTACAGCAAAGGAAACTGCTGAAGGGCAAAAAAAAAAAGGGAAACAATGAAAAAAAAAATGCTACTCACTGCTCCTATAAAAAAAAAAAGTTCAGAGGAGTGGCACAAAGGTCAATTTCAGGAGGCCAATCAGGTGAGCAAACCCCCCCAAAACATAAAATCTTACCTGAGAAACCCACAAAATACAGTCAGGCCACGATGCAGATGCATTTCCGACTAGACAAATGTAAACTATTTTAAGATTCACCAGAGCTCACAACCCCATCCATCACACTTACATTCTCCATAATTCAGACCTAGAATCAGTCCACACAAACAAGTATCTTGGTGTCCACCTCTCCACTAACCTAAAGTTCAACACACATAGACCACATCAGTGCCACAGCAACAGAACACTGGGGTTCCTGAGGAGGAATTTACATAACTGCACACCTGACATTAAACACATAGCTTATGACACACTTGTGAGACCAATACTGGAATACTGCTCCACAGTGTCGGATCCTTGCACACTCAGAAACACTGATAGGTTAGAACAAATCAACACCAAGGCGGCTAGGTTCATTACAAACAATTACACTCGAACGCCTGGCATCACAACACGGATCAAACAACAGCTAAACATGGAACCTCTTCACATACGCAGACAAGCACACAGACTTACACTTATATACAGTCGTGGGACACAAGTGTTGACACAGTTTCCAAAATGTTTCGGACGCCGCTAGCGAAAGACGGCAACTATCCAGCAGAGCTACATTCAAGTTATATGTGACGTATGTGTGTGTGTGTGTGTGTCTGTGTGCAAGGATCAAAGAGTGTGTGTGGGTGTGAGAGGTATTACTTAAGGATTTTTCTTACGAAACTGTGAGCATCAACTGCACGACGATTATGTTTCTTTAAAAAAATCTGTTATGAATGCTCTTGTTTCCACTAGTGCACGCTCTGTTATATGATTTTCTGCATTCCATAAGCTAAATACTTGCTTGGCTTTGGTCGTCAGTGTGCATTCTGGAGAGAGAGAGAGAGAGAGAGAGAGAGAGAGAGAGAGAGAGAGAGAGAGAGAGAGAGAGAATTAATTTCTCTTGAGAAAAAAAAGTTACTGAAAAATAATAGCCTACTTTTCTTAAATGCATAATAACTTAGTATTCGTAAATGTAAAGTAATAGCCTAGTTTCATAAATGCAAATGAATCGCTTAGTATTCTTAAATGCAAAATAATACCGTAGCTTTGTAATTCAATTCAGTTCATAATAGCCTACTAGTTTCTTAAATGCGCTGGTTGGCATGGTCGATGACATTGTTGCATAACATTGTCAAGCGAGAGTTAAATGGTGGTATCATTATATATTTTTAGACCATATCAGAATATTTGTGCACGTTATCAATGTTTTCTACATATTTTCTTAGCGAGGACGTTGCAGGAATGAATACAACATTTATTCAGATGCATAATAGCGATGTAAACAACTTTAGCTGTCAATGACTAAATTTGAACGAAATGTAAAGACATTTTTGTCCGCGAATTAAAAACTTGTTATCAGTGTGCACAACTGACAAATTCATATCTAATAAATTATGGAGAGTGTATACGTAGTGACATATCTGAACATTAGCCTCCTTCCATGCGGTGTATATATTTTAAAGTCGGGGCCGGTGAACGAAACTCAGTGGACAGCGTGTCAACACTTGTGTCCCACGATTGTACAAGATCACAAACACTCACACTGACATTGATCCACATACATACTTACACAACGGAAACAGTCAACGTACTTGTAACACACTCATCCATAAATACCAAACATATCACACTGACACTGACATATACAAGCACTCATACTTTCCACGCACCATACGTGACTGGAACAGCCTCCCTCATCAGATTTTAGACTACGGTAGAAAAGACTCATTCAGAAAACAAATACACACTCACTTGTCACAACAACACACCAACACTAACAATTACACCTGATTCACTTCTCCCCCCCGTCCCACGAACAGCCAACACAAATATGCGTGTTATGAACCTGATAGCTGCCCTGCGCATTATTGCTCCAGAATTTATTTAGTGTAATATTCGAGAAGCCAAAAGAATGGGCGGCCACGAACCAGACTGGGCGTGTTCCCCCTAGCGGCCCCGCCCCTGCCACACGCCTCAGAGCCCTCCCAGCATCTCACCAGCCTTGGACCTTGATAATAAACACTTAATTACAGCTACTGACTAAATATTACCTGATGTTGGGCGTAAATTCATTCTTGAGCGAGGCGTCCGCACTGCCCGCTGCCATCTTCAGTGTTGTTGTGGTCCGCGGCGAGAGACGGGACAAATACCTCTTCTCTTTCCTTATTGCCTTATTTTTCCCTCATTTCCCTTTCTATTGTCTGTTTTAATATATGTTTTTATCCTTGTAGAGTTGTAACATAGCTAGGGTGCAAGTTGGTGCCCAAGGTATCTTTTAACTAATAGTGGAAGTTAGTACTGAATTTGAGACGGGATAGCCACCCTATTTTTTTCCTAATTTCCCTATGTATTGTATGTTTTAATATATATGTTTATCTTTATAGAGTTATAATATAGCTAGGGTGCAAATGGGTGCCTGGGGGTATATTTTAATAGTGGAAGTTAGTACTGAATTTGAGACGGGACAGCGCCACAATTTTTTTTCCCAATTTCTTCCCTTATTTCCATATTTTTCCCTCATTTCCCTTTGTATTGTGTGTTTTAATATATATGTTTTTATCCTTGTAGAGTTGTAATATAGCTAGGGTGCATGGGAGTATCTTTTAATAGTGGAAGTTAGTACTGAATTTGAGACGGGACAGCCACCCTATTTTTTCTTTCATCCTCACTCTTTTTCCTTTTTTTCTCATTCGTTTCTTAATCATATTCCTTTCCTCATTCTTATTCTCTTATCATTGTTTTTTTCTGATTTTGTTCCTTATTCCTATTCCCATTCTTTTTCCTGATTTTATTCCTTATTCCTGTTTCCATTCCTTATTCGTCTTTTTTTCTTTTCTTCTTATTTTTCCTTATTCTTTTCTCTTATTTTTAACTACACTAGCTTCAAATCAATCATTCTATATAGCACTTTATTGAGTTCCCTTTATTGAGTTTATGTTTCGAGGCAGTTTTGACCCTTTTTATAATTCTTGAGTTCATTTTACTAAGTTTGTTCCGAGGCTGTTTTGACCATCTATATATTTTTCCATCGAGACGCAACCTACACCAACATAAAGAGAAAAGCATGTATATTTAGGATCCATGCTTGAAAAACTGATGTGATGAAGCATAGATGAGTATTAAAGAGTTGAAGGGAAATAAGTGCAAGGAACTGTTTATGCGCTACCTCATTTAACTTTGATTTTCGTATGTTTGTTTTTAGATTATTGTTACAACTGTTTGGTAGTGTGATGTAGAATTTTCTCAGGAAGACGATGGTGGTCTCGGTTTTTCTTAATAATGAATGGTGGGGTCAGGAAACGGGGAGGAAGTGAGGTGTGTGAAGTCGTCGGTTTTGGATGAACTGGACACACTCGCGGCCCAGTTGGAAGAGGAAGGAGACACTGAGTGATTGATGCTGCAAGAAGAAAGCTACATGAACAAAGAGGATGTACTGGAAATTCTTGGGGGAGTTTCAGCCGTCAGGGAAATAGACATACAAAAATATATGAGTGTGATAGTAGCTACATGACTCAACACCCAAACACTTTAAATATCACAAACTTCTATAGGCCTTCACCATAGACCAGAAATAAATAGGCATGCTCGAGACTCCTTAATCCTTTCGGTTCGACCAATCTGAGTGAGCGGCGTCACCTGCAGGGCCTCGGCGCGCACTCTAATATGTAACTCTGTGGGTGGGTTCAAGGGAGGCCATGGGAGTGACGTCAGAGGGCGGGCATTTGACGTCACTCCAGTGTTGCACGTTGACTGCTGTTCGGTTTGAAAATTGTGCGTGTGTTCAATTTCGTTCGGGAAATCTCCACTCTGAAGGCTGACGTGTTTCTCAGGTAAGGAAGACTAGTGAGTAACTTTGGCCTTGCTGTTTTAGACCTCAGTGGAGTAACCGATCTTATGTCGCCCTGTTTTGGCCCTCTGCAGTAAAGGATTTTATGGCACTCTGTTTTGGCTGAGTTTGATGAGAATCCTTCCTTGGTTTACTCTTCTAGCGTGACAAGAGTTGTGATAAAGTGGGCCAGAAAACTGCAGTATGGTGACCCGCCCAGTGGAGTAGGTAGGTATCCATTAACGGAGGCCAAAGATACCTTTACACAAGGGGTACCATGTATCTGTCTATTCAACGGGGCACCTGGGGGGGCACACTAAGTATCTATCAGTAGGGGGCACTGGTTATTTATCAGTTGGGGGCCCTAGGCGGTTATCAGTAGGGGTCTCATAGGTGTTTATCACCTGGGGGCGCCAGGCAGTCATCATTGGGAGGCACTATGTATCTATCATTGGGGGGCTCTAGATATTTATCAAGGGGGGCACCTGGGGGTTGGGAGGCACTTGGCATGTAGGGTTCTGGCACATGCCTGTACTAGCACACAGAAGGTTACTGCGGCATATTTTAAGATCAGCAAGTGACCTCTTTGTCGTATATGTTGTGAACTGTACTTGAATCTTGTCTTCCTTGAGTCATATTCATAAATTTCTAACTTTTTATTATGGAGTGTAATATGAATATCCAACTTTATATTCATTCAGTTAAGTGTTTGTTGTGAATATTAACATAGCATTGGCACAGAGGGTATGGAGGTATGCAGGCTACAGGCTGGTGATTAAATGATGCAAATAAAAGTTACTTTCAACTTAAATCCATGTTATTTAAAAAAAAAATTCATCACTAGTATCTTTATATCATGAAATTTTAGTATTTCAATTAACGTTTATTGGCCCATCACATATATATCAGATTTTTCTCAGTTTTATTGATGTTTTTATACTCATTTTTTGTTGGTGGGAAGGAATATGTCTATACAGTGTATTCATTATGAACCTTCTCTCAGACAATTTGGAGCGATGCACTGCAACTTTTACAATCTGCAGAGCTGAACAGACAGTTAAGAGAATCATGCATTTCAAGGTAATGGAAACATGGAAGGAAAGTGAACTCCCAAATAATAGTTCCCAGCCCTCCTATTTTCTTTAAATGCAAGATTATATCCTAATTATGTATGTACTTTAAATCTATAAATATAGCATAGGGATGTTTGTAAATCTCCTGCAGTTCATGATTCCTTCAGAATACATAAGACATACAGTAGTAGGATGAGTTACCTACTTCTTTACACAAATTATTTTTGCATACATATTTAATTTAACAGCCAGTAATGCAACAAAGAAAGTGTCAGATGCTACCTACTTTTATTTTGAATGTATGTTCAAGGGTTGCTCTGAATGGCAGCTGTTGGGTCAGGAAGGTGCTGAATGCCCAAATGTCCCAATGCTTCACCTTGTGCCATGCCTCACAAGCTGTCCCTAGAACCTTCAGTGGCTCTGCGAGGATTTCTGCATCATCAACAATACCCTGATCCACAATAATGCCTAATACTTGGTCCATACAAAGGCAGAAAAATGATGGGGCAAGGGCACAACTATGTCTCACTGGCATGCTTGCACCCCACACACCTTACAGCGAGGCAGCCAGTGATATCGGGAGGCTGAGGGTATTCTTGTTGTCTACATGCAGAACCTTTTGAAGGCTTACCCCAGGCTTGGATCTGTGGCAGTTGCCATGTCTGCTTCACCCCCACTGCCCAAAAACAAAAATAGGGGCTAGGGGCCCCCTTTCTTTGGGATGCCGGGATCTTGGAGGCTTTGTCCTGCACGTCACAGGTGGCAGTCTCTTCTGTTGCAGAAGCATTGAGGGAATCTGGCACATGGTTGGGCCTTACAACAGAACTGGGTTGGGGTTTCAGCCAGAGGCTCAACCCCGACTTAATTCCTATTCAGAATTATTAAGGGCAAGGTTTTTACATGGAGGGGCTGCAGGCCCCACCCCAACCAGTCAAGGTCAAGGATTGAACTGGCTTGTAGCCATAGGCAGACACAGCACCCCTGAGAATATAGAGTCCCTTTGCCACTGCATCTCCTTTACCATCTTTTGGGAGCACATGCCATTTATTAGAATCAAAGGATGTCAAATGCACATTGGATAATGACACAGTGTGCTAAAATGAGTTATTTTAAATGCCATGTTGATGCAAACTGTTAAATCTTAGTAAATAATTATAAAATAATGCTAAATACAAATTAAGCCATAGAGAACCAGCCACCATTCTGTGTGTTGTGGTTGATGCCAGGGTGAGTGTACAAGACTTACTCAGCACTACTTGTATTCCATTGGCAGGGTCATGAGGTCTATGTAGGTGGGTGCTTGGCTCTGATTAGCTAACCACCATTATGTATCAGTGTGTAAGGCTTACTTTATATTAGTATTCTTTCCTTGGCAGGTGCTGGGTGTTCCCATGGCAGTGCTTGGATCATGTCTGGAAGGTCACAGGTCCTCTCATCCCTTGCATGAGCTTCTTGGCCGAAGGTAAGTTCTGTTACTCCTGTAGGGTACATACCTAGTGGTGCTCAGCCTGGAAATGACTTTGATGCCTCTTCCTTTTCTCCTTAAGCTGTTGAGATAATTTTTTTTAGGTGGTGTCTATAGCACTGGTAGGCTCTCTTGAGGGGACTCTTGGGTGACTCCAGCCCGCTAGTGGCCCAGGTGAATATAATCTGTTGTAGGTGCTGTGATGTATGACTCTTGCTGCCCTCAGTGCTCCACTTGAACAAAGTCACTGAAGTTAGGGTTGAGTGAAAGTCTGGGCAGCATGTGGGTAATCTTCCGTCACTCGGCAAAGGTTGAAAATTGTCACCATCTTTTAGTGGGGCTTGAACCTAGGTCCTTGGGATCACCACATCTGCATGCTGACCTTTCATCCACCGCCTCTTTCTCCCTCTAAATCACATGTCCACTCTAAAGATAAAGTTTGGTGTAGGCAGCTTGTAACTGTAAGCGGGAAGCATGTCATGGTTGGTCACATCACTGTTTGAGAGGCTTGAGGCGCTTATGTCCAAGCTTGTACTTTAGTAGAATAAATTCATAATGCTGCTAAATGTTTTGTCTATTGCATCAGTACCTCATAGAGGGTTGTTGACACTCAAGTCTGCTATCTTTGGTGCATCACCATCCTTGCCTTGTTGCAGCCTACTTCCAGGCAGCTTGTGGCTGATCCTAAAGAGAAAGCTGAACTGCTCATGGCACATTTTGACTCCTAACTCAGTTGCAGTAGTTTGCCCTTGGACTTGATTCCAAGCACCTCAGACCCTGTTTTGCCAAAAGTAGCATTCAGATCTGAAGAAATCAATGCTCATTTAAAAGGTCTTGATCCCTATGGTGGTGTTGATCCTATGGTTATGTTCCCCTTAGTTTTCAAAGAAGTTTCCACCAAAATTGATGACAATGTATAAACTTCTACTCTGGGCCAGATCCACTCCTGCCTGCTGGAGTGTGGGGATCCTCCTCTGGGACTGACCACAAAGCCATAGTAATTTCTCCAGCCTCATCAAAAGTCTGGGTGTCTTGTGTCTATCCATTTTTCTAGGTTAATGTAAAGTTCTGGCTTGTTTTCCATTTTGTATACAGGAAAAAAATTGAGCACCCCTGATGCACTTCTGACCATTAGTCGCACACTTCAGACTGGACAGGGTGAAGGCACTGAAGCCAGACTACTGCAGCTAGACTTTCCTGTGGCATTTGACTGTGATGATGACCTCCTGCTAAAGTTTTTGGGCATGACTTTCCCCAGTGTTGTGTATGTGGGAAGTGTGTTGTTGATTATGATGACAAGAGTACCAGAATCAGTGTGTGGGAGAATGGGTGTGTGAGTTGATCTTCATTTTTCCATACATACAGATTAACTTTTGCATATGTCGGCAACTCCCAATTAAGAAAGAAAAAAAAGAATCAATGTTCTGACTTTTAATTGGAAGTACTAGTCATTACTTAAGTTGTCATTGGAGCAGCTGACCTTTTTTATGTTTTATCAACCACTGGTGATTAGGATTTTGTTCATAGTGGAAGTCTTGGCTGTGAGACTTTCTTGTTTCAAAGGAGAAGTTTTTTTTTACACTATACTGATTGCATTGGAAGTTAAAGAGAGACTGGAAATATTTTTAAGGAGGTTTATTGTTATTATTATTATTATTATTATTATTATTATTATTATTATTATTATTATTATTATTATTATTATTATTATTATTATTATTATTATTATTATTATTATTATTATTATTATTATTATTATTATTATTATTATTATTACTTATTATTATTATTATTATTATTATTATTATTATTATTATTATTATTATTATTATTATTATTATTATTATTATTATTATTATTATTATTATTGTTATTGTTATTGTTGTTATTGATATCTTGAAACAATTAAGATAAAGTGGTAAAAATAAACATTGACTCCGAAATATCTTAGCAAAGCAATTAGAGAGAGAGAGAGAGAGAGAGAGAGAGAGAGAGAGAGAGAGAGAGAGAGAGAGAGAGAGAGAGAGAGAGAGAGAGAGAGAGAGAGAGAGAATCACACTTTCACAATAATTATTCAGAATACGTATTTTTTTCCCCCTTGAAGTGGGCGCTAATTGAAATGTTGAGTAGGAGAGGGAGGAAAGAGAGAGAAAAAAGAGCAGGAGGAAAAGGAAAAAGAAAAAGAAGGACGAAAATAGAAAAAAAAAGGTGAATAAGAAAGTCATGGAGAGGAGGAGGAGAAAGACGAAGAAAGACGAAGATTTAATAAAAGAAGAAAAGAAGAAAACGAAGAAGAAAATGAGAGGAGAAGAATCGAGGAGGAGGAGGAAGAAGAAGACTTATACGAAGGAAGACGAAGATATAATAAAAGAAGAAAACGAAGAAAACAAAGAAGAAAATGAGAGGAGGAGGAGGAGGAGGGGGAGGAGGATGAAGAGGAAGGACAAACATAAATAAAAAGGAAAAGAAGAAACGCTGAAGAAAACGAGAAGAAGAAAAAGAAGATAACGAAGAAAATAAAGAAGAAGAACAAGAAGAAAAATGAAAAGGTAAAAAGAAAAAGAAGAAAACGAAGAAGAAAATGATCGAGAGGAGAAGGAGGAGGAGAAGGAGGAGGAGGAGGAAGGACAAATTAAAAAAGATGGAAAAAAACACTGAAGAAAACGAGAAGAAAAAAGAAGAAAAAGAAGAAAATAAAGGAGAAAGAAGAAAAAGAAGGATGAAAATGTTAAAAGAAAGAGAAGAAAACGAAGCAAA
Source organism: Eriocheir sinensis (assembly GCF_024679095.1). Taxonomy (NCBI): domain Eukaryota; kingdom Metazoa; phylum Arthropoda; class Malacostraca; order Decapoda; family Varunidae; genus Eriocheir; species Eriocheir sinensis. The sequence continues at coordinate 178,479 of NW_026112207.1, read as the reverse complement.
CCAATGACAAGCAAGAGGAAGAAAAAGAGGAGCGAAAGGACATCGAAGAAAGAACGAAAAGAGAAGAGAGAGAGAAGACAAGATGACCGTCCCGGGAAGCAAGACTGGACCCACCATCGCCAAATCTCGTTGAAAGGAACCAAAATGAAGAAAAAAAGAAGAAAAAGGACCAATATAGAGAAGGGAAGAAAATGAAGAAACGAAGGAGGAAGAAGACGACCACGAAGAACGAAAATATGTAAAAAAAAGAGAAGAAAAGAAGGAAACGATGAAGAAAATGTGGAGATAGAGAAAAACGAGTATGATGGATGAGAATATGACAAGAAGAAATGAAAATAGAAAAAGAAGAAAATAAGTAAAACGAAGAATAGAAAACATTAAAGAAAAGAAAGCAGAAGAAGAAAAAGAGGAGCGTAAAAGCAACGAAGAGAAGAGAGAGAGAGAAGGAAAAGATGACCGTCCCGTGACCCAAGACTGGACCTGCCGTCATCGCCAAATCTCATGGGCTCCCGAAGATGCTGAGAGAGCGCTTCACTATTGGGGACTCCATTATCACAAGGGCGACCTCTATCGGGGCTATCGAGTGCCTTCATCTGCCTATCTGCCGCCCTCAACCCCCCTGGAATTGCTGTCTGTCTGTCTGTCTGTCTCTCCGACTCTGTCTGTGTCTGTCTGTGTTTTTATTTTTTTTCTCTCTCTCTCTCTCTCTCTCTCTCTCTCAAATGCTAAATCGGTGTGTGTATGTGTGTGTGTGTGTGTGTGAGAGAGAGAGAGAGAGAGAGAGAGAGAGAGAGAGAGAGAGAGAGAGAGAGAGAGAGAGAGAGAGAGAGAGAGAGAGAGAGAGAGAGAGAGAAATTAATATTAAAAAAAGGAGAAAAGAGAGAGAGAGAGAGAGAGAGAGAGAGAGAGAGAGAGAGAGAGAGAGAGAGAGAGAGAGAGAGAGAGAGAGAGAGAGAGAGAGAAATTAATATGAAGAAAGAATGAAAAAGGAGAAAAAGTTGGATAGAAGGATGACGTAAGAGAGAGAGAGAGAGAGAGAGAGAGAGAGAGAGAGAGAGAGAGAGAGAGAGAGAGAGAGAGAGAGAGAGAGAGAGAGAGAGAGAGAGAGAGAGAGAGAGAGAGAGAGAGAGAGAGAGAGAGAGTGGTTGCGTCGCCCGGGGCCTTGTCTAATGTGGTTACCTCGTCTTAACTGTGTTCGGTTCCTCTCCGTTTGAAGCCGGGACGTCAAATGAAACACACGGTAATAACTCTTTTCCCTTCCCCGACGAGGCACACCGGGGAGGGGGGGGGGGGGGCGCTGTGGTATGTCTGAGCTATGGCGTGAGTGTTTTGAGATGGCACGGGAATATATTTTGGGAGGCTTCAAGTAGTTTCCTCCTCCTCCTCGCCCTCCTCATCCCCCTCCTCTTTTCCTCCTTTTTCTTTTGCTTGTGTTTCGCCACGATTAGTACAATATCTTTCTAATTTTCTTCCTCTTAATGCTAGTTCTTCTTAATGTTTTTCCTTCCTATCCCTCCTCCTCCTCTTCCTCCTCCTCCTCTTCCTCTCTCTCTCCTCCTCTTTTGCTTGTGTTTCGCCACGATTAGTACAATATCTTTCTAATTTTCTTCCTCTTAATGCTAGTTCTTCTTAATGTTTTTCCTTCCTATCCCTCCTCCTCCTCTTCCTCCTCCTCCTCTCTTCCTCTTCCTCTCCTCCTCCTCTTTCTTTTGCTTGTTTTTCGCCACGATTAGTACAATATCTTTCTAATTTTCTTCCTCTTAATGCTAGTTCTTCTTAATGTTTTTCCTTCCTATCCCTCCTCCTCCTCTTCCTCCTCCTCCTCTCCTCCTCCTCCTCTCCTCCTCCTCTTTCTTTTGCTTGTGTTTCGCCACGATTAGTACAATATCTTTCTAATTTTCTTCCTCTTAATGCTAGTTCTTCTTAATGTTTTTCCTTCCTATCCCTCCTCCTCCTCTTCTACCTCCTCTTCCTCCTCCTCCTCTCCTCCTCTTCCTCTTCTCCTCCTTTTTCTTTTGCTTGTGTTTCGCCACGATAAGTACAATATCTTTCTAATTTTCTTCCTCTTAATGCTAGTTCTTCTTAATGTTTTTCCTTCCTATCCCTCCTCCTCCTCCTCCACCTCCTCTTCCTCCTCCTCCTCCTCCTCTTCTCCTCCTTTTTCTTTTGCTTGTGTTTCGCCACGATAAGTACAATATCTTTCTAATTTTCTTCCTCTTAATGCTAGTTCTTCTTAATGTTTTTCCTTCCTATCCCTCCTCCTCCTCTTCCTCCTCCTCCTCTCTTCCTCTTCCTCTCCTCCTCCTCTTTCTTTTGCTTGTTTTTTGCCACGATTAGTACATTTTTTTTCTAATTTTCTTCCTCTTAATCTTGTTCTTCTTTATATTTCTCCTTCCTATCCCTCCTCCTCCTCCTCCTCCATCTTCTTCCTCTTCCTCCTCCTCCTCCTCCTCCCTTATGAAGAACGACTCAAGCGACTCAACCTCTTCACGTTGGAAAAGAGACGACTGCGGGGAGACCTGATACAAGCCTTCATGTAGCCCACCTCAACAAGTACAGCAACGTCCATCACTCCAAACTCTTCACGCTACATATTAACCCGAGAGCAAGAAACAACGGTAAAACTATTCAAGCGAAGCGATGTAGTATAGATATCGGCAGGAGTTTTTTCTCGAAGGGAGTTGTCCGCCACTGCAATAACCTTCCCGCTGGAGTGGTTAGTGCGGTACCGATCAACTCCTTTAAGAATCGCGTTGATCGCCACTTTGCTGCGTCGGGAGTGAGCTGAACGTATCCAAGAGTATGTACAGAAGTGCTTTGATCTTTCTGCGGGTCACTCTAGCGGCTGACGGATTATTAAAGTCAGGCAGCCTTGCAATGAGACAACAGACTTTCTGCTGCCTGCTCGTCCATGTTTCCTCCTCCTCCTCCTCCTCCTCCTCCTCCTCCTCCTCCTCTTTCTATATCTTTTGTTTCGTTTTTCTCCACTATTTGCACAGTTCTTTCTTCTTTTCCTCGTCTAAATGTTCTTTCCTTATTATCTTCTCGTCTTTCTTTTCTCTTCTTTCCATTTTTCTACTTAAATTTTCTAGGTTCTCGTTTTGCTCGATTTTTTCACTCCCTTTTTGCATATCTTTTCTCTTCTTCATTCTCTCTCTCTCTCTCTCTCTCTCTCTCTCTCTCTCTCTCTCTCTCTCTCTCTCTCTCTCTCTCTCTCTCTCTCTGGTATTTTTTTTCTCGTCTTTTCTTCTTTTCTGTTTTCCTTTCCCCATTTTTCCTACTTTTCCAGCTTCATATCTTACTGCATTTCTATAATTTCTCTTCTCTTTTCTTCTCTCTTATCTCCTCCCAGCTCCCTTCATATCTATCTATCTCTATGACACCCTATCACACCTTAATTCCCCATTTATTCCTTCTTTCCCCAAAACACTTCTTCATCCTCACGCCTGCACCCTTCACCCCTAGGAAGAATAGCTATACACAACCTCCCATCACCTAACCTAACCTAACCTAAAATAACCTAACCTAACCTAACCTCCCATTACCTAACCTAACCTAACCTCACCTAACCTAACCTAACCTCCCATCACCTAACCTAACCTAACCTAACCTACCATTACCTAACCTAACCTAACCTAACCTCACCTAACCTAACCTAACCTCCCATCACCTAACCTAACCTAACCTCACCTAATCTAACTTAACCTCCCATCACCTAACATAAGCTAACGTGTCCCAAGATCGCCCCGTTTAGATGTTTCCATAACTTTTAGTCTGAAGCAAAACTCCTCCCTCTCCTAAGACCCGGGTGAGGCCTGGACGGTAATTAGAACCATAAATCTCCTGGACCTGAACTCTTTGTATTTACTTCGGCTCCAGAGAAAGAAAGAAGCAAGACTGGATGGGTTAGGAGAGGTAGTGGATGGGGTGGTTAGGAGGAGGGGGGTGGGTACAGGTGGTTATTCAATGTAGTAAGGAGAAGGAAGAGGAGGAGGAGAGATATGAAGGAGAAATATGAAGAAGGAACATTTATACGAGGAAAAGAAGGAAGAAATGCATGGAGAAAAACGAAGCAAAAGAAATAGGAGGAGAAGGAAGAGAAGGAGGAGGAGAGATATGAAGGAGAAATATGAAGAAGGAACATTTATACGGGGAAAAGAAGGAAGAAATGTATGGAGAAAAACGAAACAAAAGAAATAGGAGGAGAAGGAAGAGAAGGAGGAGGAAGGATATGGAGGAGAAACATTTAAGATAAAAAATGGGAAGAAAGAAAAGAAGAAAGAGAGAAGGAAGATAGATACGCAACACAAAGAGATAGATAGGATATAGAGGAGAGAGAGAGAGAGAGAGAGAGAGAGAGAGAGAGAGAGAGAGAGAGAGAGAGAGAGAGAGAGAGAGAGAGAGAGAGAGAGAGGAGAAAAAAGAAGAAGAAAGAAAAGAAAAAAAAGGGATAAGGAAAATAAATAAAAAATAAAATAAAAAGAAAGAAAGGCGAGAGAAGAGAAGAAAAGAAAAAGAGAGAGAATAAAAAGGAGAAAGAAACAAGGAGATGCAAGTGGAAATTAATATACGTTAGATTAGGGGATGAAGGTAGGGGTTTGCTAGGCGTCCGTAGACCATTAAGAGAACACCTGGATGGGGAGGTAAGGACAGGTAGATGAGAGAGAGAGAGAGAGAGAGAGAGAGAGAGAGAGAGAGAGAGAGAGAGAGAGAGAGAGAGAGAGAGAGAGAGAGAGAGAGAGAGAGAGAGAGAGAGAGAGAGAGAGAGAGAGAGAGAGAGAGAGAGAGAGAGAGAGAGAGAAGGGTAGGGAAGATAAGAGAAAGGAAGGGAAGGGAAGGGAAGGGAAAGTAGAGAAGGGAAGGGAGGGGAAGGGAAAGAAAAGGAAAAAGAGAGAAAATGAAAGAAAAGAGAAAGAAAAAGAGAAAAGAAGAAAAGAAATATAAGAAAAAAGAAAAAAAAGGAAAGAGAGAAAGACAAAGAAAAAGAAGAACGATGAAAAGAAAGAGAAAAAATGACAGAAAAGAAAAGGAGAAAAAGACAAAGAGAAAGCAAAAGATAAAGAAAAAGATAAAGAAAAACAAACAGACATATAGACACACAGACAGACAGACAGATAGACCGATTTTTTTCGCTTCCACTGTATTCGTGCGCGCGGCAATGGACGGAAGACCCCGGCAATTCATAGAGGCTTTGAACAGGAGGCCGAGAGGAGGCGAACAGGATCCAATGCCACTCTTTGATGGATTTTCCGAAACTAATTATAGGAGGGAAAAAAAATGATCGGATTCTCTATTTTTTTTTCCTCTTTTTTTCTTTCGTCTCCAAACGCCTGGATTGAAATGTTGAGAGAGAGAGAGAGAGAGAGAGAGAGAGAGAGAGAGAGAGAGAGAGAGAGAGAGAGAGAGAGAGAGAGAGAGAGAGAGAGAGAGAGAGAGAGAGAGAGAGAGAGAGAGAGAGAGAGATTCTTGCTAATACTTCACATTTATTCATTATTATTTTTCTTCTGTTGATTAATATAAAAAAAAGTAAATATTTTGAGGTGAAGAAAATGAGAACGAAAACTAGTGATGAAAATGTACCTGGCTTAAACACACACACACACACACACACACACACACACACACACACACACACACACACACACACACACACACACACACACACACACACACACACACACACACACACACACACACACACACACACACACACACACACACACACACACACACACACACACACACACACACACACACACACACACACACACACACACACACACACACACACACACACACACACACACACACACACACACACACACACACACACACACACACACACACACACACACACACACACACACACACACACACACACACACACACACACACACACACACACACACACACACACACACACACACACACACACACACACACACACACACACACACACACACACACACACACACACAC
>NW_026112207.1:165000-170000 GCF_024679095.1 Eriocheir sinensis | reverse complement strand
CGGTGCAGAAGCCTTGTCAAACTATCACTAGGCTCATAAACCTACCCATGGAAATACTAACACACCCTTTACCAAACTAATTAAATGTGGGTAGGTAAGTCCGTAGAATTCACTAGGCTCATAAAACTACCCATGGAAATACTAACACACCCTTTACCAAACTAATTAAATGTGGGTAGGTAAGTCCGTAGAATTCACTAGGCTCATAAAACTACCCATGGAAATACTAACACACCCTCTACTAAACTCTAATTAAATGTGGGTAGGTAAGTCCGTAGAATTCACTAGGCTCAAAACTACCCATGGCAATACTAACACACCCTCTACCAAACCCTAATTAAATGTGGGTAGGTAAGTCCGTAGAATTGTTGGAGACTATGAATCACAGTAAAGACTCAGGCCCTCTACCAAACCCTAATTAAATGTGGGTAGGTGAGTCCGTAGAATTATTGGAGACTTTGAACCACAGTAAAGACTCAGGCCCTCTACCAAACTCTAATCAAATGTGGGTAGGTGAGTCCGTAGAATTGTTGGTGACTATGGACCACAGTAAAGACTCCGGGTCATATTCTTAATCATATCGGGCTCCCATTGCAACTATTTCCCAAGGCCACAGGATTGATTGGTTTCCATTAACTCTGAGCATTGGTTCATCGAGCCTCTGGCAATACCTAAGGAGAGTCGAACGTGGGTGTTACGGTGTCACGCTAGGTTAGGTTAGGTTAGGTTAGGTTCACGAGCCTTGACAATACCCGAGGACGTGGACGTGGGTGTTATGCTGTCATGTTAGGTTAAGTTAGGTTAGGTTCACGAGCCTTGGCAATACCTGAGGAAAGTCGAACGTGGGTGTTATGCTGTCACGTTAGGTTAGGTTAGGTTATCATGAGTGTTTTTATCGTTCACGGTGCAGAAGACGAGTAAAACTATCACTAGGGCCACAAAAAACAATCCATGGAAATCATATATACACGACCTCTGCAATCTGGGGCGAAAAAAATCACCCATGAATACCAGGTTAATCTTCTCTGTGGCCTTGGGAAACAGCGTAATAGCAACCCAAGATGTTTAATAATTGCTTTAGACACTACCAACTCTCACATCAACTACTTCCAAAGGCCAAAAAAGGAGAGCAATAGGATTCTCATGAGTGTTTCTTTAGGTTCGCGGTACAGAAGAAGGGTCAGACTATCACCAGGGTCATAAAACTACCTAAGGAAATGAACCACAACTCCTATGAAAGCCTTGTTAAATATGTGAACTTGGGCAGCGAAATGTTTATAAATACGGGCTTGTGTCTTTACCGAGGGGGCCAGGGTCTATATTCTTCAAGGTATCGGGTTAGACTACAACCAGGGCCATAAAACTACCTGAGGAAATGACCCACAACTCCTATGAAAGCTTTGTTAAATATGTGAACTTGGGCAGCGAAATGTTTATAAATACGGGCTTGTGTCTTTACCGCGGGGGCCAGGGTCTATATTCTTCAAGGTATCGGGTCAGACTACCACCAGGGTCATAAAGCTACCTAAGGAAATGACCCACATCTCCTATGAAAGCCTTGTTAAATATGTGAACTTAGGCAGCGAAATGTTTATAAATACGGGCTTGTGTCTTTACCGAGGGGGCCAGGGTCTATATTCTTCAAGATATCGGGTCAGACTACGACCAGGGTCATAAAACTCCCTAGGAAATGACCCACATCTCCTATGAAAGCCTTGTTAAATATGTGAACTTAGGCAGCGAAATGTTTATAAATACGGGCTTGTGTCTTTACCGAGGGGGCCAGGGTCTATATTCTTCAAGGTATCGGGCTCCCATACGATTATTTTCCAAGGGCTTAAGAATAGTAACCACAGCGCGAAGAGTAGATGGGGTTCTCCGCTTCGCCTCCGCCGTGCCCGAGTTCCTTCATCAGTTACCAGGGTTTTCCGCCGCCACCAGCGTCTGTTTGCGTTCTGCGGCCGCTGGAGTTAAATGTAATTATCTGAGAGGTTAACCGAGCGTGTTTTGGGGCGAATGAAAGGAGGGCGGGAAGGAGAGAGAGTGGGAGAGAAGGAGAAGGAGGAGGCTGTTCAGAGAGAGAGAGTGGGAGAGGGTTTGGAATAGACGCAAATAGGTGATAAAGACGATGAATGGAAGGTAAGGAGTAATTGAAAGGCAGGAGGTAAGGAAAGGTGTGATAACGTGGAAAAGTGGGGAACAGGTCAGCTGGAAATGTAGAGCAGGAGGAGGAGGAGGAGGAGGAGAAGAAGAAGAAGAAGAAGAAGAAGAAGAAGAAGAAGAAGAAGAAGAAGAAGAAGAAGAAGAAAAAGAGAAGAAAAAGAAGGAGATGTAGGAGAAGAAGAAGAGGGAGGGGTAGAAGAGGAAAAAGAAGAAGAAAAAAAGAAGAAGGGCACCCAATCACACATATCTGACAAGGATTTCGTATGAGTTGTGGGTATTTCCAGGGGTAGTTTTATGACCCTTCTGGTAGTTCGACCCTTCTTCTGTACCATGAGCCCCAAAAAGCACTCATGAGGACCCGATTGATCTCCTTTTCGGCCTTTGGTAATAGTTTATGTGAAAGGAGGAAGCTTCTGAGAATACGGACCAATATGTTCTTGTGTTTTCTTATGGTAGTGGGCTATTTATTACTACTACTACTAATACTACTACTACTACTACTACTACTACTACTACTACTACGACTACTACTGTTGGAAGGGTTGAGACGTAAAGAAGGTACAGAGAAATAAAAAGAAAGGTGAATAGCATAAGAGAGATCACAGGAGAAGATGAAATGTGTAAATCATAGAAGCAAAAATTCGGATAAAAAGTAAAATGGAAACAAAAGATGAAAGAAAGAAAAACAAAAGAAAGAGAGAAAGAAAGAAGTCAATGAACCAAAGAAGCAAATTTCAGACTACCGATATATAAAGAAAAAAAAAAAGAATTAGAAAGAAATGAATAAATAAATAAAAGGAAATAAGGTTGGAAAAAAGGGAAAAGACAAAGAAAACCAAATAAAGAATGAAGAAAAGAAAAAGAAGGAGAAGAAGGAAGAGAAGGAATTAAGGAGACAGCATAGGATAAGGGAAAAGGATAGGACATGTTGAGGATTAATACTGATGGAATCCTTCAGTGAATCAAGAGGAGGAGGAGGAGGAGGAGGAGGAAGAGGAGAGACTTATGGAAATGTTATGTTACGAATATGGTCAGTTTGAAGTGAATGACAATGAAGAATTAAATGTTTTAGTTATACATTCGCCTTTATTTAAACGCCATTTCACTCCTCAATAGACTCTTCCTTCTGCTTACGTGCTTGGCTGAATTTTGGTGATTTATTTACTACATTACATTATTTTCTTTTGCTTTTCTTTATCTTCCTTTCTTTTATTTGAATTTTGCTTCGATTTATACATGCACTTTTTTTTTCTTTCCTGCCTTGTCTTTTCCTTCTTTCTTTTCTTTCTTTTTCTTCCTTATTTTTATCTTTTTTTGTTTTCTTTTTGCTTTCATTTGCCTTCCTTTCTCTAACTGGACTTTCTTTTCTTGTCCTTTTTTCTTTCTTTCCTTCTGTCTTTTCTTTCTTCTTTCTTTTCTTTTTTTCTTTTCCTTTTTATCTTTTTTTGTTTTCTTTTTGCTTCCATTTGCCTTCCTTTCTCTAACTGGACTTTCTTTTCTTGCATTTGTTTCTTTCTTTCCTTCTGTCTTTTCCTTTTTTTTCCTTCTTTCTATCTTCCTTGTTTTCTTCTTGTTTCCATTCATCTTCCTTTTTCTATCTGGATTTTCTTTTTTCTTTTTTTCTTTTTTTTTCTTTATGGTAAATTGGACTCCCTCCTCTAATCTTCATGCATATATTTAACGTTTGTTCTTCTCTAATAAATTTCTCTTGAACTGAATTCCGAATTTCAGCTTTTTGTAGTAAATTCGCTCATTTTATTCTGTTTCTTTATGATTATTTTCTTTAATTCCTCCAGTCTTTATTTTTTTCAGTCTATTCGTTCTTTCTCTATTTTCTTTTTCGTTCTGTATTCTTCCTTTCTATATTATTCTCCTTTTTTCTTTGTTTTTTTCTTTCTTTCTTTCTTTCTTATTCCTTTTTCTTTGATAGTCTAAGTTTTCCTTCTTTGATTTATACATTTTTCTTTTCTTTCCTTCTCTCTCTCTCTTTCTATCATGTCATCTATCTTCTTGTTCCTATCTTTCTTTCTTCCTTCTATCTTTATTTATTCCTTTCCCTTTTCATCTTTTTCTTTCTTTATTTTTTTCCTTATTTTTCCTTCCTATTCTTTCTTTCTTTCTTTTTCTCTTTTAATTTTCCAGGTCCTCAATTTTCCTCATCTTTCCCACCAACTGAGACACACATCACTGGCCTTCTTCCTTCCTTCCTTCCTTCCTTCTCTTCCCAGGTCCCTCTTCCTCTTTTCTTCCTTCTTTCCCTTCTTCTTCCCTTCTTCCTTCCTTCCTTCCTTCCTTATCTTTCCTTCCTATTCTTTCTTTCTTTCTCTTTTAATTTTCTCAGGTCCTCAATTTTTCTTCCTTCCTTCCTTCCTTCCTTTCTTCCTTTCCTCCTTATCTTTCCTTCCTATTTTTTCTTGCTTTCTTTCTTTCTTTTTCTCTTTTAATTTTCCCATGTCCTCAATTTTCCTCATCTTTCCCACCAACTGAGACACACACCACTGGCCTTCTTCCTTCCTTCCTCCCTTTCCTCTCCTCCATCACCAGCGCCATCTATACAAATTAACCTGACACACAGAGAGACAGAGAGATAGACCCTTCACTTCACCTCTCTACCTCTCCTCTTCCATCTTCCAATATGTGTGTCCAAGGTAATTTGACGGATTAGCCCCGCCCCCTCCCTGCCTCTCCTCGGCGCTAATTGGTGAAGCTTTGGGAGGGGATTGGTCGCGGCGGGGAGAGGGGGAGGAGCTTATCCGCCCGCTTAATTAGAACAGACTGCGAGTATAGTAAAGATTGACTATGTGTATGTATGTATGTATATGTATGGTTAACTGTTT
>NW_026112207.1:35000-162500 GCF_024679095.1 Eriocheir sinensis | reverse complement strand
CTTCCTCCTCCTCCTCCTTCTCGTCCTTCTTTTCTTCCCTCTCTTCTTCTCCCGATCTTCCTTCTTTCCTTCCTTCCTTCCTTTCCTTCCTTCCCTTCCTCTTGCTAATCCTTTTTTTCTTCCCTTCTTCCCTCCCTACCTTCTTTCCTCCCTTCCTTTCCTCCCCTCTCCCCTTACCCTCTTTTCTTCCCCCTTTCTTTTCTTCTTTCCCTCATCTCTCTCTTTATCCTCTTACAAATCTCTTTCTTCTTTCCCCCCTACCTTCCCTTCTCTTACCCTCCCTCCCTATCCTCCTCCTCCTTCATCTGCTCCTTTTCTTCCCTTCTTCTCTCCCTTCTTCCCTCCTTCCCTCCTCTTACAAATCCCTTTCTTCTTTCCTCCCTACCTTCCCTTCTGTTACCCTCCCTCCCTATCCTCCTCCTCCTCCTCCTCCTCCTCCTCCTCCTCCTCCTCCTTTTGCTCCTTTTCTTCCCTTCTTCTCTCCCTTCTTCCCTCCTTCCCTCCTCTTACAAATCCCTTTCTTCCTTCCTCCCTACCTTCCCTTCTGTTACCCTCCCTCCCTATCCTCCTCCTCCTCCTCCTCCTCCTTCTGCTCCTTTTCTTCCCTTCTTCTCTCCCTTCTTCCCTCCCTCCCTCTCTCCACATGGTCCCCTTCTGAATACTTCCCTCCGGAACATGATTACCAAGCGCTTTGCATGGTTGGCCGCCCTTGGAAGACATTAGTGCAAATTACGTAGTAAATCCATCACCTGGCTTGTGGCTGGGCTGGAACAGGCGGTAACTCCCCCCCCACCTCTGCCCCCCCTTCTCTCTCCTTCTTTCCCTTCCTCCCTCTCTTTACCTCTGCCTTTCTCCCTCTCCCCTTCCCTCTCCCCTTCCATTTTCTTCTGCCTCTTTCTCTCTCTGTCTAACCCATTCTTTCTTCCTTTCCCTTTCTCTCTCTCTCTCTCTCTCTCTATCTCTCTCTCTCCCTCCCTCTCTCTCTCTCCCTCTCTCGATCTTTCTCTCCCTCCCCTCTTTCTCTCTACCCCATTCCTTCTTCCTCTCCCCCTCCCCCCTCTCTCTCTCTCTTTCTCCCTCTCTCGATCTTTCTCTCTCCCTCTCTCTCCCTTCTTAGGCCCAACTGAGAGACTTTTTTTTCCCTTTACCTCCCTTTGCTAGATGATGTGTGTGTTTCTTCTTCGTTTTCTTGCTTCCCCTTCTTTATTCTGCTCTGTTTTTCCTTCTCTTTTATTATCTATATTTTCCCTTTCTCTCCTTGTTTTTGTTTTTTGATATTTTCCTTTTTCCCCTCTTCGTTTTCTGTCTGTCTGTCTGTCTGTCTGTCTGTCTCTCTCTCTCTCTCTCTCTCTCTCTCTCTCTCTCTCTCTCTCTCTCTCTCTCTTTCTCTCTCTCTCTCTCTCTCTCTCTCTGTCTCTCTCTTTCTCTCTCTTTCTCTGTTTTTCATTCTCTTCTTTTTCTGTTTTCTTTTTCCCTTCTCTTCCTTTTCTTTCTTTTTCTTTCTTTTCCTTTCTTTTCTTTTCTATTTTTTTTTCTTTTCCTCTTTCCCCGTCTTCTGTTATCTCTTTCTATATCTATTTATCTATCTATATCTATCTATCTATCTATCTATCTATCTATCTATCAATCTGTTCCCATCAGTCCATCTATATAACTACATTAAAACAGACAGACAGACAGACAGAGACATGTAGCTCATTATCCATCACTTAACACTTTTCAGACCACTTATTATTCCGTGTCTGGTAATTAGCAAGACCTGAAAGGGAGGGAGAGGGAAGGTCTGTTCGCGAGGTAAAGATACAGGTTGAAAAAGTGGTCTAATTAAGGTATCTATAGTGCGAAGGTTAAGTTAGGTGGGGGTTCCGGAGTCTGGCGTCTATAGTTTTCAGTGGGATCTTTGTTTTGGTATTAAGGAATCTGGTGTTTATAGATTTCTTGTGGGTTTTGGTGTTGAGAGAGTCTGGTGTTTATTGTTTTCTTGTGGGATCTTTGTTTTGGTATTAAGGAGTCTGGTGTTTATAGTTTTCTTGTGGGATCTTTGTTTTGGTATTAAGGAGTCTGGCGTTTATAGTTTTCTGTGGGATCTTTGTTTTGGTATTAAGGAGTCTGGTGTTTATAGTTTTCTTGTGGGATCTTTGTTTTGGTATTTAGGAGTCTGGCGTTTATAGTTTTCTGTGGGATCTTTGTTTTGGTATTAAGGAGTCTGGCGTTTATAGTTTTCAGTGGGAGCTTTGTTTTGGTATTAAGGAGTCTGGTGTTTATAGTTTTCTCTGGGATCTTTGTTTTGGTATTAAGGAGTCTGGTGTTTATAGTTTTCTCTGGGATCTTTGTTTTGGTATTAAGGAGTCTGGTGTTTATAGTTTTCTCTGGGATCTTTGTTTTGGTATTAAGGAGTCTGGCGTTTATAGTTTTCTCTGGGATCTTTGTTTTGGTATTAAGGAGTCTGGTGTTTATAGTTTTCAGTGGGATCTTTGTTTTGGTATTAAGGAGTCTGGTGTTTATAGTTTTCTGTGGGATCTTTGTTTTGGTATTAAGGAGTCTGGTGTTTATAGTTTTCTCTGGGATCTTTGTTTTGGTATTAAGGAGTCTGGTGTTTATAGTTTTCTCTGGGATCTTTGTTTTGGTATTATGAGTCTGGCGTTTATAGTTTTCAGTGGGATCTTTGTTTTGGTATTAAGGAGTCTGGTGTTTATAGTTTTCTCTGGGATCTTTGTTTTGGTATTAAGGAGTCTGGTGTTTATAGTTTTCCCTGGGATCATTGTTTTGGTATTAAGGAGTCTGGTGTTTATAGTTTTCAGTGGGATCTTTGTTTTGGTATTAAGGAGTCTGGTGTTAATAGTTTTCTGTGGGATCTTTGTTTTGGTATTAAGGAGTCTGGTGTTTATAGTTTTCTGTGGGATCTTTGTTTTGGTATTAAGGAGTCTGGTGTTTATAGTTTTCTGTGGGATCTTTGTTTTGGTATTAAGGAGTCTGGTGTTTATAGTTTTCTGTGGGATCTTTGTTTTGGTATTAAGGAGTCTGGCGTTTATAGTTTTCTGTGGGATCTTTGAGAGAGAGAGAGAGAGAGAGAGAGAGAGAGAGAGAGAGAGAGAGAGAGAGAGAGAGAGAGAGAGAGAGAGAGAGAGAGTACTGTCTTTCTATCTCCCTTAATCCTTTCCTCTCTTTATGTCCCTAATTCACCTTTACTTTTCTTTTTCTTTTTTTTTAGCTTTTTTATCCATTTGTGAAACCCTCCATCTTTTCTTCCTTCCTTATTTCCTTTCTTCTCTCCTTCCTTCCTTCTTTCCTTCCTTCTTTACTTCCTTCCTTCTTTCCTTCCTTCCTCCATTTTTTTCCTTCCTTCCTTCCTTCTTTCCTTCCTTCTTTCCTTCTTTCCTTCCTTCCTCCATTTCTCTTCTTCCTTCCTTCCTTCTTTCCTTCCTTCCTTCCTTCCTTCTTTCCCTCCTTCCTCCATTTCTTTCCTTCCTTCCTTCCTTCTTTCTTTCTCATTTCCTACCTTCCCATTCGCACCCTTTTCCTTCCCTTCTTCTGTCTTCTTTCCTCCTCCTCCTCCTCCTCCTCTTCCTCATCCACCTCCTTTTCCTCCCCTTTCGTCTTTTCCTACCGTTCCACTTTCATCGTTTTTCTTAATTTCCTTTATTTTTCTTCCTATTTCCTCCTCTTCCTCCTCCTCCTCCTCCTCGCTATATGAAGATGGGTATCGTTAGCTTCGTCATGTGCAGACCATCTATCATTATCAACACACACACACACACACACACACACACACACACACAGCTTTGCATAAGAGACAAGAAGTAAAGAAAGGAGAGAGAGAGAGAGAGAGAGAGAGAGAGAGAGAGAGAGAGAGAGAGAGAGAGAGAGAGAGAGAGAGAGAGAGAGAGAGAGAACAAAGAAGAGATACAAAAGGGGGAAAAGAAAGAAAGGAAGAGAAGAAATGAAGGAAAAAGAAGAGAAGCGAAGAAGGAAATCAAAGAAATATGGAAGGAAGGAAGAAAGAAAGAAAGAAAATGTATAAACGGACAAAATAACGTAAAGAATGAAGGAAGGGAAAGAAGGACAAGACGAAATAGGAGAATGAAGGAAAGAAAAAAGTAAAAAAAAGGGAAAGAAAAAAAGGAAAATGTAGAAAAAAGTAAAAAAAAAGGGAAGGAAAAACAGGAAAATGTAGACATGGACAAAATAAAGTAAAGAATGAATGAAGGAAAAACGAACAATACGAAAAAGAAAGAATTAAGGAAAGAAATAAGAGAAAAAAAGAAAAAAATGAAGTGTAGAGAGGAAAATAGAATAAGAATAAGGAAGTAGTAGTTGAAGAAAACAAAAAAAGAAGATGGGAATAATGGAAAGAAGACAAGAATGAAGGAAAGAAGTAAGAGAAAAAAGAAAGAAAGAAGTGATGAAAAGAAAACAAATGCAAGAAGAAAAAGTAGATTAAAAAATATGAAAGTTGTAAATGAAGAAAACAAGAATTAAGAAGATGGGAATGATGGAGAGAAGACAAGAGGAAGAAGGAGAGATAAGAAAAGAAGGAAGAAAAAAGACAAGATATAAAGAAAGATAAGAAAGGAAGGAAGAAAAAAGACAAGATAGAAAGAAAGATAAGAAAGGAAGGAAGGAAGGAAAGAAGACAAGAGGAAGAAAGAGAAATAAGAAAAGAAGGAAGAAAAAAGACAAGATAGAAAGAAAGATAAGAAAGGAAGGAAGAAAAAAAGACAAGATATAAAGAAAGATAAGGAAGGAAGGAAGGAAGGAAAGAAGACAAGAGGAAGAAAGAGAGATAAGAAAAGAAGGAAGAAAAAAGACAAGATAGAAAGAAAGATAAGAAAGGAAGGAAGAAAAAAGACAAGATAGAAAGAAAGATAAGAAAGGAAGGAAGGAAGGAAAGAAGACAAGAGGAAGAAAGAAAAAAAGATAAGAAAGGAAGAAAAAAAGACAAAATATACAAAATATAAGAAATGAAGATAAGAAAACATAATAAATAAAAACGAAGGAAGAATAAAAGAAGACAAGAAAGAAAGGAATAAAAGAAGAAAAAACAACAACGTAGAGATAAAAAAAAGAACGAATGAATGAAGACGAAGAATATGAATAAAGAAGAAAGAGAAGAAAGAAGAAGAAAAGAAAGCGATAATAAATTGAGGAAGACAGGAGGTGGAAGGAAAGACTCAGGTAAAAGCAGTATTGAGATAGACAGCCACGGAGGAGGAGGAGGAGGAGGAGGAGGAGGAGGAGGAGGAGGAGAGACAAGGAACAGCTAATGAACGGCGACTAACAGAGACAGACGTTCCAGGAGGAGGAGGAGGAGGAGGAGGACGAGGAGGAGGAGGAGGAGGAGGAGGAGTAGGAGGAGGAGGAGGATGCTTTAATTGGCGCAGGAAAATACTGGAGGAGGAGGAGGAGGAGGAGGAGGAGGAGGAGGAAGAGGAGGAGGAGGAGGAGGAGGAGGAGGAGGAGGAGGACGAAGATAGACATAATGAAGGACAAGTAGAGAAACGAAGAGCGATCAAAAGAAAGGGAGGAGTAAAAGAAACTGGAAGATAGAAAGGAGGAGGAGAAGAAGGAGGAGGATGAAGAGAGAGAAAAGGAGGAGGAGGAGGAGGAAGAAGGAACTACAGAAAACGATGCAAAGTAAAACAAAGGAAACAAAATATAATACTTGTCAACTCTGGCCAAAGAAAAATAAAGACAAGAAAATAAGGAGGAGGAAGAGGAAAAAGATAAGATTAGAAGATGAGGAGGAGGAGAAGGAAGGGAAAGGAAAACAAAGGAGGGAGAAGATAGAAAGGAGAAAAGAAGGAGGAGGTGGAGGAGGAGGAGGAGGAACACAAAAAGAACCAAAAGGAAACAAGAATAAGTCCTGTCGATGCTGCCAAAGAACAAGAAACAAAGAAGAAGATAAGAAGATAAGGAGATGAGGAGGAGGAGGAGGAGAAAGAGGAGGAGGAGGAGGAGGAGGAGGAGAAAGAGGAGGAGCATAACACGAAGCAAAGGAAAGGAAAACAAAGGAATCATAATATTAGTCCTCTCAACCCGGGCCACAGAACAAGAAGAGGAAGAGAAGAACATAAGGAGGAGGAGGAGGAGGAAGAAGAAGACCAGCAGTAGGAGGAGCAGGAATAACACAAGACGCTGCAAAGGAAACACACAACTCCCGCCAGTGTCTCCAAAAAAGGAGGGAACGAACGGAATAATCGGGCGAGAGAGAGATCCCCTCGGAATCGGCTTGTGGTAATTTCTCAGTGTGTGTAATCCGCTTAACGGTTTATCTGCACCAAACCCTTACGAGCTTCCCTTCCGCCGGGCCAGGGGTGAAGGGCGAAGGGTGACAGACGGAAGGGGTGGGTCATTGAAGGGAAAGAAGAAGCCTGGTTGCTACATATGAAGGGAGGATAGAAGGGGGAAGGGAGAGAGGCTGAAGAGGTGGCTTATTGAAGGGAAGGGATGGACAGTTGCAAGAAAGAATAAGCCTGGTTGCTACATATGAAGGGACGCATTGAAGGGAGGATAGACAGGCGAAGGGAGACATTGAAGGGCGGATGAACAGCAGAAGGGAGACTAGTTGATACATGTGAAGGGAATGTAAGTGAAGGGCGAGGTATGAAGGGGTGAAGGGAGGATTGAAAGGGTGGTTCATTGAAGGGAAGAGAAGAAACTGGAAGAAAGAAAAATAACTGGTTGAAACGTATGAAGAGAATTAGTTAGGATGGACTAAGGGAAGGGGTACTGTGATATAAGGAGAGGTAAGGTAAGGCAAGGAAAGGAGGAAGGGAGGGGAAGGGAAGGGCAGAGTAAGAGAAAGTAAATGTTAATGAATAAGGGAAGGAAATGGAGGGAAAATAGAACAGGGAGAGCTTATAAAATGTTGCTATACACTGGAGGAAGGGTCAATACAAGGACGAAGGGAGTGACTGAAGGGGTGAAGGGAAGTGGGGGAAGGGCGGAAGAACAGCTGTAAGATAGAAGAGTTGCTGATACATTTGAAGGGAGCTAACAGTGAAGGGCGAGGCGTGAAGGGGTAGACAGTAAACAAAGAGGCGAGGACATATGATACAAACCGATTGAACGTATAATATAGTTTTTCCCTCCTTCCTCTCTCCTATCTCTTTCTTTCCCCTCATTCCTTTCTTTCCTCCCCCCTTTCCTTCTTCCCCTTCCTTCCCTTTCCTTCGCTTCCTTTCCCCCTCCTTTCTTCCCCTTCCTTTCTTTCCTTCTCCCTTATTCTTCCTTTCTTCCGATCCTTACTCCTTTCTCCTCCTTTCCTCTCTCTCCTTTCTCTTTCTTTCCCCTCCTTCCTTTCTTTCCTCCCCCCCTTTCCTTCTTCCCCTTCCTTCCCTTTCCTTCGCTTCCTTTCCCCCTCCTTTCTTCCCCTGCCTTCCTCCTTCCCCTTCCTTTCTTTCCTTCTCCCTTACCCTTCCTTTCTTCCGATCCTTACCCCTTTCTCCTCCTTTCCTCTCCCTCTTTCCCTTTCCTTCCTTCCTTTCCTCTAGCAGTTAGTAGTAGTTAATAGTTAGATTTGAAGATTAAAAGAGAGATATAAAACGAACATTTGAGCTTAAGAAGAGTCTGAAAAGGAAGCTGCGAAGAGGCGGAACTAACAAAAGAAGAGTTTACAGGAAGAAAGCTATGGAGGGAAGAATTAGTTAGTGGTTAGTTAGCTTAGAAGGTTGAAACAAGAGACATATACTGAACATTTGAGCTTAAGGAGAGCCTCAAATGAAAGCTGCAAAGAGGCGTAGCTAACAAAAGGGGAGTTAAAGGGAAGAAAGAAAGCTATGAAGGGTAGACTTAGGATGAAGAGGATGAATGGAAAGAGCTGTCAATAGGTATAACTGTAGAAGAGAGAGAGAGAGAGAGAGAGAGAGAGAAAAGATTAAAGAGAAAAGATCTCTCTCTCTCTCTCTCTCTCTCCAATAACAATTACCATCACCAAAATATAATTGATTTTTACTTTCTTTTCTGCTGTCCTCCTCCTCCTCCTCCTCCTCCTCCTCCTCCTGTTTTCCCTGCCTTTCCTTCTTCCTTCCTTCTTTCTCTTCCCTTTCTTCCTTCCTTCCTCCTTTCCCTTCCTTCTCCTTCACCTTCCTTCCTCCTCCCCTCCCTCCCTTCCTTCATTCTTTCCCTCCCTATAATGAGGAAGAGAGAGAAACAGCCGCTGATTCTTAATGGACTTGGAGTCGGTTTAAAATAACAAAACGTACTAATTGTTTTTATGAGCATTCAGTGGAAAGGAAAACACGCGTGGGTATTGTGGTTTAGCGGCGCTGGGGTAGTTTGTGTGAGTGCGTGGCTGTTGTTATTGAAGGTAAGGGAAGGTAAGGGAAGGGAGGAAGGAAGGGAAACACGGGTGGGTAGTGGTTTAGCGGCGCTGGGTTAGTTTATGTGAGTGTGTGTGTTTGTTGTGATTGAAGGTAAAGGAAGGTAAGGGAAAGGAGGAAGGAAGGGAAACACGGATGGGTAGTGGTTTTGTGGGGCTGGGTAAGTTTATGCGAGAGTGTGGCTGTTGTGACTGAAGGTAAGGGAAGGCAAGGGAAGGGAGGAAGGAAGGGAGAGGGAGATTAAGAGAATGTAGCTGGGAAGGAATGGAAAAATTA
Source organism: Eriocheir sinensis (assembly GCF_024679095.1). Classification (NCBI taxonomy): domain Eukaryota; kingdom Metazoa; phylum Arthropoda; class Malacostraca; order Decapoda; family Varunidae; genus Eriocheir; species Eriocheir sinensis. Next base: position 153,903 of record NW_026112207.1, on the reverse strand, counting down.
GACCAGATAAGGAGGATACAGTTGAGGGAAGATAACTACTACTACTACTACTACTACTACTACTACTACTACTACTACGACTACTACTACTATTACTACGACTACTACTACTATTACTACTACTACTACTTTTATTTAGATTCCTATTGCGCTTGTAGGCTTTCTTGAGGAGTCTCTTTGATGGCCCCAGCCCGTAGTAGAGCAGGCGGATTTTATTTATAGTGGATGCCGTGATGTGAGACTCTTGTTTGGCCCATGCTGAAGTTAGGGTTGATTGAAGCTCTGGGCAGCATGTGGGTTATCTTTCTCCACTCGTCGATGGTTGAAAATTGTCAATGTGCATCGGTGGGGCTCGAACCTTGGCCCCCGGGAGAGAGAGAGAGAGAGAGAGAGAGAGAGAGAGAGAGAGAGAGTTACGAGACAAAAAAGAATGAAGTGTAGAAAGGAAAAAAAGGGGAAAGGAGGCAGAAAAAAAAGGAAAAAATAAAAAATAAAAATAAAAATAGAAAAAGGAAAGGAAAAGAAAAAGGAAGCAAACAAATAAAAATAAATGAGAAGGGACCGGACCCGCACACCGATCACACACACACACACACGCACACAAAACCCCATATCCCAGACACACACAACTCCCCCCTCCCCCCTCCCCCCCTCCCTCCCCCTCCTTCTCCCCTCCTCCCCCCACGCTACAGACAGCCTAAACTACTAGTAATACAATATTATTACACACACACACACACACACACACACACACACACACACACACACACACACACACACACACACACACACACACACACACACACACACACACACACACACACACACACACACAGAACCCCCTCTCATCCCAGACACACACACTCCTCCCCTCCCTCCCCCTCCTCCACACACGCTACAGACAGCCTAAACTTAGCGGCCGTAACCGAATTATCCGGAGTAAATATTCATTCCATTTTCCTGAACTTCGGGCAAACGGGAGAAGTAATGCGGTCGGAGCTCGGGGCCGTCTGTCTTTTTGGGCGGGGGGCAGAGTCTGGTTGGGCTGACTTGTGAGAGAGAGAGAGAGAGAGAGAGAGAGAGAGAGAGAGAGAGAGAGAGAGAGAGAGAGAGAGAGAGAGAGAGAGAGAGAGAGAGAGAGAGAGAGAGAGAGAGAGAGAGAGAGAGAGGAGGTGGAGGAGAAGGTAAGGAGGGAAGGACGGGGATAGGAAGGAAGTAGGAGAGATGGAGAGAAAAAAAGGTAAGGAGGGAAATAGAGGTAGGAATTGAAAGAAAGGAAGAAAGAGGGAAAATTGAGGAAAGGAATAGTGAGGGTGGAGAGAAAGGGAGAGGGAGGAAAGGGTGAGGATAGGAAGGAAGTAGAAGGGATGGAGAGAAAGGGAGAGAGAGAGGAAAGGGTAAAGATAGGAAGGAAATGGAAGGAATGGAGAGAAAGGGAGAAAGCATTGGGGGGGGGGGGGGGGAGCGTTGGGCGTGGCCTTAAGGGGCGTGGCGGAGGCTGCATGGGTCTGGTTTGGCTGACTTGTGTTCGGTGTAAGGTAGGGTCAGGTGAGGCAGTGTGAAGGGGGGTAGGGGGATAGAGGGTAGAGAAGGGAAGGCAGGTTAAGGTAAGGTCAGGTAAGGTAGGGTAAGGCAATGTGAAGGGGGTAGGGGGTAGGGAAGGAAAGTTAAGGTAAGGTAGGGTAAGGTAAGGCAATGTGAAGGGGGGTAGGGGGGTAGGGAAGGGAAGGCAGGTTAAGTTACGAGACAAAATGAATGAACTGTAGAAAAGAAAAAAAAAGGGGAAAGGAAAAAGAAAAAAAAGGAAAAGATAAAAAGAAAAAGAAAGAAAATTAGAAGAAAAGGAAAAAAAAGAAAAAGAAAAAGAAGAAATAAAAAATAAGAAAGGAAGGAAAATCAAGAGAGAGAGAGAGAGAGAGAGAGAGAGAGAGAGAGAGAGAGAGGTAAGGTAGGGTAAGGTGAGGGAGTGCTCGGGTAATAAGCCAGTGATGTAATTCTTCCTATAATGAGAAGGTGAGTCGGTACAGTTTTTATATATATTTTCCGTCTGTTCTTACCGTGCCAGCTTTGATTAAGGCCCGAGAAATGTATTAGAGCTGGTTATATCATCATCATCATCATCATCATCATCACCATCATCATCATCATCATCATCATCACCACCATCATCATCATCATCATTATTATTATTATTATTATTATTAAGTTTGCTACGCTACTTCTATGCTATCAACAATACTGATATTACTACTACTTATCTCTATGTTGTACAATTTCCTAGTTCGTCCAATTTTTTTTAACCCAGTTTGTATTTCCTGTTTTAAGACATCTCTATCTCTACAACAAAAGGTGATTTACTCTTTGCATCTCTCGTGGGCGGAGCTCGAGGCGTTTCTCTAACACATATATATTTTGTCCTTGGCCTGGGTCCTTCCTCATCTAGCCTGCAAAGTTAACGTTTCCATCTAGAATCGGACCCCCGGTGAGTAACATTGCGTGGAGGCGTCCGTTAATATTCACGGCATATCGGCATCCCAAAGTTCACGGCAGTAAGGTGTTGTATTCACGAGGACACGCAGTGCTTGGGAAGGACCTTAAGAGCAACACCTGACGCAATACAGGCACACAAAAAGAAGACCAAGATTCTCTACCTGTCTGCATGTCTTTTTTTTCTCTTGTTTTTTTTGTGTGTGATCTGCCTGTAGCGCCGGTATGCTCTCGTGAGGGGCCTCTTGGACAACCCCCGCCGATTTTTTATTTATAGTGTTGCCGTGATGTGCGACTTGCTTGGCTCATGCTGCCCCCGGTGCTCTAGTTAACCGAGGTCACTGAGGGTAGGGTTGACTGAAGATCTGGGCAGCATGTGGGTAACCTTCCGACACTCGGCGATGGTTGAAAAATCGGCGTGTTGCAGTCTACCTTTGTCTGTCTTTCTCTGCCTGTCTGTATGTCTACCTATCTGTCAACTTGTCTTCCTGTTCCTGTCTCTGTCTATCTACCTGTCAGTCTGCGTCTTTCTGTGCCTGTGTATCTGTCTACCCTGCTTACCTGTCTTGCTGTCTGTCTTTTTCTGCCTGTCTGTATGTCTACCAATCTGTCAACCTGTCTTTCTGTTCCTGTCTCTGTCTGTCTACCTGTTAGTTTGTGTCTGTCTACCTGTTTACTCTTCTGTCTGTCTGTCTTGCTGTCTGTCTGTGGGTCTCTCTACCTGCATGCCCATTCATGTCTGCCTTTCTACTCCTGTCTCTATCTATCAATCTGTCTTTCTGTCCCTATCTGCTTACCTGTCTTGCTGTCTGTCTCTGTGGATGTCTCTCCCATTCCTGTCTGGCTTTCTATTCCTGTCTCTACCTATCAATCTGTCTTTCTGTCCCTATCTGCTTACCTGTCTTGCTGTCTCACCTTTCCGCGCCAGGTAGCAAGTGCAGGTAAACGCTTCTGGACGCTTGCTTCACCTGGCTCACGAGAACACGCGGGAACTACCTTCAAACTGCCCCCAGCTCCCTTCTGCCTCACCAAGCGCCGCTGCTCTGAATATTAACTATGAACTTTGCACGGGAGGGAGGCAGGGCGATGCAACGGCGTGTGTGATGAAGGGAGAATGTGCCAAACCAGGGAGAGAGGGAGAGAGAAGGAGGGAGGGGTTAAATTGAGATTGAGAGAGGGGGGGAGGATGAGAGGGAGAGGGTGACCGAGAGGGAGTGGTTGAGAAGGGGATTGAAAGAGGGTGAGAGGGAGAGGTTGAGAGGAGACGGAGGGAGGCGAGGTTGAGAACGGAAAGAGGGAGAGAGATTTAAGTGAGAAAAGGAGGAAAAAAATGACATGAAACTTCGAAAGAAAATAATAAAGAGGGCAAAGGAAAGGAGGAGGAGGAGGAGGAGGAGGAGGAGCAACAGCAACGTCAGATAAAGATAGAAACTGAAAAAAATGAAGAAGAAGAAGAAGAAGAAAAAAAAGAAGAAGAAGAAGAAGAAGAAAAGAAGATAAAACCGAAGAATAAAATGAATCAAATAGAGAGAGAGAGAGAGAGAGAGAGAGAGAGAGAGAGAGAGAGAGAGAGAGAGAGAGAGAGAGAGAGAGAGAGAGAGAGAGAGAGAGAGAGAGAGAGAGAGAGAGAGAGAGAGAGAGAGAGAGCGCGCCCTACGTATGTTACCCTTGGGACGCCTAACCTGATCTGGCCGCAGTCTCAAAGTCTCCTTCAATATCACTAATTGTTTCAGTCCGCCTTTACGGCCTCCAACGCCGCCTTTTGTTGCTTTCCTTCTATTATTTACAAAGCCTCGACGTGACCCCTCAATCATTCACGAGCGCCAGCACCGTCCAACCCCTGCGTGTGTGTCTGTGTGTGTGTGTGTGTGTGTGTGTGTGTGTGTGTGTTCATTGCTTTGTTTGTGAATCTCTGTCTATCTTAGTGTTTGTTGTGTTGTGTGTGTGTGTGTGTGTGTGTGTGTGTGTGTGTGTGTGTGTGTGTTCTTGTTTTTTTTTGTGTATGTGTGGGTGTAAGTGTGGAGGAGGAGGAGGAGGAGGAGGAGGAGGAGGAGGAGGAGGAGGAGGAGGAGGAGGGGGAGGGGGAGGAGAAAGAAGAAGAACCAGAAAAAGAACTAGAAAAGGGAAAAGCCAAAGAAAATGAAGAAGGAGATGGAGGAAGAGGAGGAGGAGGAGAAGGAGAAGGAAGAAGAAAAAGAAGAAGAAGAAGAAGAAGAGAGAAAATGGAGAAAGAAAAAGGAGAAGGAGAAGGAAAAGGAGGAAGAGGAGGAAGGCTGATTTCGGGTTTACTCAGATCGATAGCAAATCCACACAAAGCTTTTCCATTTCTTTTTCTTTTTTTAACTTTTAAGTCATCCATTCACCCAACTAACCAACCATCCATCCATTCATCCACTCCCTCTACTCTTTCATCCGTCGTTTCTTATCCTTTCTGTACCGGTCTTTTTGTTTTAATTTATTTTTAGCGCTTGAGTTGCTTCCTTTACTGTAAAAAAAATCCGCCCGTCCGTCTGTCTGTCCGCCCCTCCGTTCATCCATATATTGAAGACCTCAACGTCGTATTCTGTGATAAGTGGATAGGAAGGATATTTTTTTTTTACAGTAGTGGAAGAAGTTAAGGAAAACAGCAAGAAGAAGAAAGAAAAGGAGAATAAGAAAAATAAAAAAGGAGAATACGAATAATAAGAATAAGCAGAAAAAAAGAGGAAAAGGAGGAACAAGAAAGTAAGAAAGAAAGAAGAAAGAAAAATGACAAAAGAATGAAAAAAACAAGAAAAAAAGAAAGAAAGAACAGAAGACAATGAAAATAAGACAACAACAACAACAACAACAACAAACAACAACAAAAGAAAAGGCAAAGAAGAAGAAGAGGAAGAAATAAAAGAAAGAGGCGATGAAGGAGAGAAATAAGAAGAAACTAAAAATGAGAATAAGGATAAACAACAACAACAACAACAACAACACCAACACCAACAACAACAGTGACGCCCAAAGAACCGCCGCCCCCTCCCCCTCCACCCCCTTCCCCCTCTCGTCACGGACACAAAGGTTGGCAAGGGAAGACTGACAGGTATATGACCCGTATAAAAAACACCGTCGCAACACACCCACACACACACACACACACACACACACACACACACACACACACACACACACACACACACACACACACACACACTAGTAATGAAAAGAGTAATGAGAAAAAGGGAAAGAATATTAAAACGAAGAAGTAAATGAAGAAAATAATAATGCAAAAAAGAAAACAAATGAACAAACAAGATTAAGAAGATTAAGAATAAGACAAAAAATGAAGGATTGTGATAAAAAACGAAGAAAAAGAAGAAAAAAAAAATATATATATATATATCTATATATAGAGAGAGAGAGAGAGAGAGTAATAACATGTCATTTTCTTTGTGTACGTGTGCTTTGAGGTGACACACACACACACACACACACACACACACACACACACACACACACACACACACACACACACGGAATCGCTTTTGTTTTCCTAATTTTGTGATTCGTTCGTTCGTTCGTTTCTTCTTCTTCTTCTTCCTCTTCTTCTTTTTCTTGATGTCTATTTGTCAGACTTTGTTTTTCTTTTCTTCTGACTCATTGATTCTCTCTCTCTCTCTCTCTCTCTCTCTCTCTCTCTCTCTCTCTCTCTCTTCTTCCCTCCACCTCCTCTCCCCCTCCCTCCGTCTTTCTCTTCTCTCCTTCCTCCCTCCCTCCCTCCCTCTTCCCTCCCTCCCTCTCTCTCTCCACCCCCTTTCTCTCTTTCCTTATCGACTAACTTCTTTTTTTCTTTCATTCCTTCTTCCACCTTGTTTTTTTCTCTTTTCTTATCTTTTCTTTATTTTTTTGCTCATTTTCCACTATTTTCTCTTTTCTCCTCTACTTCCTCCTTTCTTTCTTTTCTCATTCTCTAATCTTTTCTCTCCTGTTCTTTTTTCTTCCTTTTTTCCTGCTTTCTTTCCTTTCTTTTTTTTCACTCGCTTTCTTCATATCCTCCCTTCTCTCTCTCTCTCTCTCTCTCTCTCTCTCTCTCTCTCTCTCCTTCTTAACTGCTTCCTTTTCTTGCTTTTCTTATATTCCTTCTCAATTTTGTTTTATTTCTCTTCACCTTTTTAAAATTTAACTTCCTCTCTTTTTTTTCCTTTTCGCGGTTTTCCTTTTCTTTTTATATATGTTTGAACTGACTGACTTTCCTTACTAGCTTTGTCTTGTTCCTGGTATTATATGTACATTATATTATATCATTGCTGCTACTACTACTACTACTACTACTACTACTACTACTACTACTACTACTACTACTACTACTACCATCACCAACCTCCTGTTCCTCCTTTTCCTCCCTCTCCTCCTCCTCCTCTTCCTTCTATCTCCTGCACCTCCCATCTCCTTCCTTACTCTACCCCACCATCACCACCACTACCATCCCCTCATCTCTTCCTCCTCTTCCTCCTCTTCCTCCTCCTCCTCCTCCTTCTTCTCCTTCTTCCCCTGTAAAAGGAACAAACGCCCTCCCGCCCTGGGCCAACACTAGGCACGGTCGGGCGGGTTTTTTGAGGGCGCGGCTTCGGGGTCACAAATACTCGTGCTCTTCTGACCCCCGGCTGTGACCTGACCCATGCAAATCCCTCATTTATATAATTCAGCCTAGAGGTGTGGGGATGAGGGAGGGGAGGGGGGGGATAGTAAGGGGAGGGAAGGAGGGAAAGAGGGGGAGAGAGGGAGTTTTGTAGAGTCAAGAGATGTGTGTGTGGGGGGGAGGATGGTGTGTGTGTGTGTGTTTGTGTGTGTGTGTGGTGGGGGATGGGCAGAGATAGAGAGGGGGTGAGGGACGACGGAAGGAAGAAAGGAAAGAGGAAAAGAAAGTAAGAAAGAAAGAAAGGAAGGAAGGAAAGAAGGAAGGATCAAAACAATGAAGAGTGAAAGGAGAGAGAGAGAGAGAGAGAGAGAGAGTCTTCAATATTTATACTTTCACGAGAGGATAAGAGATTCAAAGTACAAAATATACATTGAGGAAATATTAAAAAAAAGAGGAGAGGAAAGATAAGATAATGAGAAGGCCGGGGAGGAGGAGGAGGAGAAGGAGGAGGAGGAGGAGGATAAGGGAGAAATGTAAAGAGGAAGAGGAGGAGGAAGAGGAGGAAAAGTATAAAGAGGAGGAGAAGGAGGAAGAAGAGTTGGAGGAGAAGAAGGATGATGATGATGGCGGTGAAGAGGAAGATGATGACGATGAGTACGAGCAAAATAATGATAATAATAATAATAATAATAATAATAATAATAATAATAATAATAATAATAATAATAATAATAATAATAATAATAATAATAATACAGTCATTCGGTATATATATGAATTTCGTCTCGGTTAAAGAAATATTAGCAAACCACAATATCATCATCATCATCATCATCATCATCATCATCATCAATCATTACTAGTCTGCTGTAGGACAAACCCTTTCCCAACGTCCTCCACCTGGCCCTCTGTCTGGTGTTAGTGTACTCCATCCTGCTCCTCTTTCTCCTCCTTTTCCTTCTCTTCCTCCCCTTCTTTCTCCTCCTCCTCCTCCTCCTTCTTATCAGTCATTACTAGTCTCCTGCAGGACAAACCCTTTCCCAACGTACTCCACCTGGCCCTCTGTCTGGTGTTAGTGTACTCCATCCTGCAACGGCAAAGTACAGATACTTATAATAATTTAATTTCTTTACCTGGATCTCTGTTGTTGTTTTTTTGTCTTGATTTTGTTTTGTCTTACGAATATACAGAAAGCCTCAACATAAGACCCAACAACAACAATAATAACAACAACAACAACAACAACAACAAGAGTAATAATAAGAACACGAACTAAAAGAACAAGATAAAGAAGAATTCGAAAAAGAGGAACAAGAAAAACAAGACGAAAACAACAACAACAACAACAACAACAACAAGACAGCCCTCACTTGAAATACAACATAATCTTTTTCCTTTTCGTTTTCCGTCAAGAGAGCGTCAAAACCTGCTTGCCTCCAGTCGCCTCAGGACCCGTCGAGAGAGGGAGGAGAGGAGAGGAGAGGAGACTGACTGACTGACTGACTGAATGAATGAATGAATGAATGAATGAATGAATGGAGGAAGGAAGGAAGGAAATAATAAAGGAAAGGAAGGAGGGAATGAAGAAAGGAAGGAAGAACGAGAGAGAGAGAGAGAGAGAGAGCATCTGTGTTTACCTGACCAGCCCGAGATAAAGAAAACGGGGGTCTATTTAAATGAAGCTTCGTTGCCTTGCTCGCTCGAGGCTTCGCTCCTTCAGTCATGCGGCAGCCAGCGGAAAGTTGAAGGAAACAATAACTTGAAGGGTGTAGTTTTGTATCTCTCTCTCTCTCTCTCTCTCTCTCTCTCTCTCTCTCTCTCTCTCTCTCTCTTCCTTACCTTCATTCCTTCTTTCCTTCCTTTCTCCTGACACCTGAGACGCTGAGAAAGAGAATGAAAGTGTAAAAGACGAGAGAGAAGGAGAAAGAAGAGAAGGAGGAGGAGGAGGAGGAGAAGAGAATGATAGATTACAGAAATACCTTGTTGTTGTTGTTGTTGTTGCTGTTGTTGTTGATTTTTTTTTCTTCTTCTTCTTCTTTTTCTTCTTTTTCTTCCTTTTTTTTTTTCTTCTTCTTTCCTCACTTTCCATCATTCCTCTTCACTTGAATTCCTTTACACACACACACACACACACACACACACACACACACACACACACACACACACAAACACACGCCCCCTCCCTCCCCACACCTACCATCCCTCCTTCCTTCCTTCCCTCCTTCCCTCTCAAATTCCTTCACACATACACAGCCCCCTACACAAACACCCTACACACAACATCCCTCCCCCCCTCCCCCCCACCCCTACACAAGCCGGGAATCAAGAGAATAAAATGGATATTAGGCGTCCCCGGCGGAGCCTCGGGCAAGGTCTGGTCTTATATCCATAATTTAACGGTTGTTGCGCCCCGCCCCGTCCCGCAAGGGCCTCCGGGCGTCGCCTTGCCCTTCTGATTCATTTAAGAGCCGGAGGGAAGGACGGAAGGAAGGAAGGATGGGTGGGAGGGAGGAAGCCTGGATGGATGACTTGGTGACGAAGGGGAGGTTTGGTGACAGTGTTTGTGGTGGTGGTGGTGGTGGTGAGGATGAGGAGGATGAGGATGCTAATGAGGGGGAGGAGGAGGAAGAGGAGGAGGAGGAGGAACACAAAGTAACACAAAGCAAGAACGAACACTAGCAGACCTGCTGGTCCTTACGAGGCTGTTTGTGACAAGCTACACTAACTATCTAATCGAAGGTGGAAGATGAAGGACAGCAAAGGCGAAGGCTCCTCCCCATCCCCCCATCCCTCCAGCCAAAGGTGGCAGGAAAGGAAAAAGAACCATGCAGCATGGAAAAACTGCATGGAAATTATGTAGGAAAGAGGAAAGAACTACCATTACTGCTACCACTAACCGGGCGATAAAAGCGGACAAGGACACCAGTATTCGACAGAACTTAACATTATTACGACAGTGAGTAATATCTTAGTTGCTGGTTGGATTCAAAATACTTGTATAATCTATTCTTGAAGGCCGTAACTGTTGTACTATCAACGACATCACAGGGTAGAGAATTCCAAACATTAACGACTCGATTGAAGAAGAAGTGTTTGGCTTCGTGCGACGAGAATCTTTTACCACTTATCTTGAAATTGTTATTTCTTCTTGTTCTATTTGATCTATCAATTGTAAAGTAATCTTCTGCATTAATATCACTGAATCCTCTAAACATTTTAAACACTTCTATTAGATCGCCTCGCATTCTTCGTTTTGATAGGCTGAATAAATTTACTTCTTTAAGCCTTTGTTCATATGATAAATTTCTAAACCTAGGAATCATTTTTGTTACTCTCCGTTGAACCCGTTCCAACTTTTCTGTCTTTTCTATAATAGGGACACCAAAAACTGCACACAGTACTCTAGACGGGGTCGAACCAACGAATTATACAGTTTTAATATTACTTTTTCCGATTTATTATTAAAGACTCGTCCGGTGAAGCCAATCAATTTGTTTGCGGTTTTAACTACCTCAGAACAATGCTGACCGGGCTTTAAATCGCTAAAGGAGGAGGAGGAGAAGGAGAAGGAGGAGGAGGAGGAGGAGGAGAAAGGAGAATAAGAAGACGAAAAAGGAAAGAAAGAAAAAGGAGGAAAAAGAAGTAATAGTAGTAGTAGTAGTAGTAGTAGTAGTAGTAGTAGTAGTAGTAGTAGTAGTAGTAGTAGTAGTAGTAGTAGTAGTAATAATAATAATAATAATAATAATAATAATAATAATAATAATAATAATAATAATAATAATAATAATAATAATAATAATAATAATAATAATAATAATAATAATAATAATAATAATAATAATAATAATAATAATAATAAGAAGAAGAAGAAGAAGAAGAAGAAAAAAAAAAGAAGAAGAAAAAGAAGAAAAAGATGATGATGATGATGATGATGAAGAAGAATAGGGGGAGGGGGAGAAGGAGGATGACGACATTACCTAACACAAGAAGATTCATTCAATACTTCTATATATAAATGCAACAATACCTATGTCTGTACACCTGTCTGTCTGTATGTCATTTATGTCTCACAATACAAAATAATAACGAAAAGTCTTACAAAATACCTTAAAATACCCTTGTTTGTGCACTGATCTGTCTGTCTGTCTGTTTGTCTTTCATGTCTTACAGTTTATATATAGACGTGTGTGTGTCTGTTTGTGTTTCTGTCTTTCTATTAATATACTTTTTTTTTTTTCTTTTTCCAGGTAGAATCAAGCTTGTGATGTCTCTGTATTGCATCTTGTTTTCTTACGTAAGTTTTTTTAGCTCATGTTCTTTTGTTATGTTATTCTTATGTTCTTCTTTCTTTCTATTTCTTCTCAGGTCTCTCCTTTTCCTCTCTCCTGTTTTCTTCTTTTACCTTGCCTTTTGATCCCTCTCTCCCTCTCCTCCTTTTCCTCTTAACTCATGCATTATACTTTAAAACTCACAGATTGTTATTTGGCAAAGTATTCCATCGAGAAAATATTTAAATGCATGTATGTTTGTGTGTGTGTGTGTGTGTGTGTGTGTGTGTGTGTGTGTGTGTTTATTTACCGGCCTGCTGCGTATTGCGAGGAACGATAAAAACATTGACAAAGAGAGAGAGATAGGTCGTGTTCTCTCAGCCACGAGTCTTCAGCTCTCTTATCTCGGCCCAGCGTCCTTCTTCTTCTTCTTCTTCTTCTTCTTCTTCTTCTTCTTCTTCTTCTTCTTCTTCTTCTTCTTCTTCTCCCCTCCCTCTCCACCCCCCCTCTCCACAACCACCGCCACCACCAGCACCACCCCTTCCCAGCAATATATCATCAGCCAGCAAACACCTTCGCCCTGGACTCGCTGGAAACATTTGGCTGTGAGAGTGAACGAGCCCGGAGCGGAAAATAAGAACTAAACAACACTGACTTGTCCTCATCATAAGCACGTTAGGGAAGGAAGGGAGGGAGGGAGAGGACAAGGAGGAAGAGAGAGAGAGTAAGGGAGGGTGAGATGGTGAGGTAAAGGAAAGAGAAAGGGAAGGAACGAAGAGAGAGAGAGAGAGAGAGAGAGAGAGAGAGAGAGAGAGAGAGAGAGAGAGAGAGAGAGAGGTGGGGTAGGAGGTAAGGGATGGAGGGAGGAAAGGAAGGGAGGGAGGTAAGGTAAGGAGGGAGGGAAGGGAGGGAAAAAACAGAGGCCCAATATATGTAAGAATGTGTTATCTCGTAAAGCTGTTTTGACTCACTTATTGACGCTCTCTCTCTCTCATATCTCAGCAAAGCACAAATTATCTTTCTCTCATTCACGGTGTCTTTAACTTTACCTCAAATCCATCTTTCCTCCTCCTCCTCCTCCTCCTCCTCCTTTTATTCATTAACCTGCAAACTCACCTTTCCTTATTTACTTAACACTTTAAACCCTTTCCCTAAGCTGACAAGTCTCCTCTAAGCATCTCTTTACTATACTTTCCCTTCCCTTCCTTTCCTTTCCTTCCCTTCCCTTCCCTTCTTACCCTTTCATCATGCATGGAAAACCTCAACAGGTCGTGCAAGTGGAGTCGGATCTTGGAGTCACCATTAGCAGTGACCTGAAACATGTAAAGCGCTGAAAAGATGCATATAACAAAGCCAACACTATGCTCGGGTTCATAGCGAGGAACCTCGAATGTAAAACGCCAGAAGTAATGTTATCCTTGTATAATTCCATGGTAAGACCTCACCTTGAGTATGCCGTACAGTTTTGGTCCCCTAATTACAGGAAAGACTTTGAATTATTGTAAAGGCTTCAGCGCCGTGAGGGCTCAACCGTACGAGGAACGACTCAAGCGACTCAAGCTCTTCACGCTGGAAAAAGAGACGCCTACGAGGGGATATGATTTAGGTCTCTAAGTACCTAAAGAAGTTCATTAACGTCGACCACTGCAAGTTTTTAAGCTACAAACCAATTTAAGAACTAGAAATAACGGCCTGCCAATTCAGGCGAGGCGATGTACAGACATTGGCAGGAGTGTCTTCTCAAACCGAGTCATCCGCCACTGGAACAATCATCCCTCAAAAGTAGTAAGTGCGCATACCATCAACTCCTTTAAAAATCGAATCGACCGCTATTTCGCTGCGTCAGGAGTGGACTGAATACCGAAACGCTTTCATCTGTTCTGCAGGCACCAAGTGACTGTCGAGCAGATTAAATTACCGAAGCGGGCAACCTCGTAATGGCTTTCTGTTGCCTGCATTTCCATGTTTCCCTTTATCTCGTTAGTGACTTGCATGTGTATGTGCGTGTGTGTGTGTGTGTGTGTGTGTGTGTGTGTGTGTGTGTGTGTGTGTGTGTGTTTTACCCTCTCGCCACCTTCCACTCTCTTGAGCTTCCATTCTTCTCTCTCTCTCTCTCTCTCTTCTCTCTCCTTTCTCCTCTCCTATCCTCTTATGTCTTTCTCCCTCCTCCTCCTCCTCCTCCTCCTCCTCCTCTCTCCTCTTGTTCTCTTCTTTCATTTTTCTTTCCTTCCTCATCCCTCCTTCCTTCTTGTCCTCTCTCCCTCTTCCCTTCTGTTCTGTTCCTATGTTCTTATGTATATCTGTGTTCTTATGTTCATATATTATTTTTCTTCTCTCCTTATTCCTCCTTCCTTCTCCTCCCTCTTCTCTCCTCTTCACTCTCCTCCTGATCCCTTCTCGCTTTCCTCCTCTCCTTTTTCAAGAATCTCCCTCTTTTTCTCTCCTTTATCCTCCCTTATCCTCCTCCTCCTCCTCCTCCCTTATCCTCATTCTCCCTCCTTCCGTTTTTCTCTCCTTCTGTCTCACGCTTTCTTCTTGCTCCCTTCTTCCTCCTCCTCCTCCTCCTCCTCCTTTCTTCTCTCCCCTCTTCTCTCTTCTGTTCTCTTCTTTCACGCTAACCCCCCCCCCCTCCTCCTCCTCCTCCTCCTCCTCCTCCTCCTCCTCCTCCTCTGTCTCTTCAAGGGCTCCAACCCCGGGCCACAATCTTACGAGGGTTGACTGTCAAAGCGTTCAGCCACCCAAGAGAAAGGAGGAGGAGGAGGAGGAGGAGGAGGAGGAAGAAGGGAGGAGGAGAGAGAAGAGAGAAAGAAGGAGGAATAAGGAGAGAAAGAGAATGAGATGATAAGAACATAAGAATACATACATACATACATAGAAGAAGAAGAAGAAGAAGAAGAAGAAGAAGAAGAGGAAAGAGAAGGAGAGGAAGGTGTTGTTGTTGTTGTTGTTGTTGGTGTTGGTGGTGGTCGTGGTGGTGAGTTTTATTTTCTTATTTTCTTTCTCTTATTTTCTTTTTCTTGTTCTTCCTTTTTCTTGTCTTCTTATTTGTTTGTTTTCATATTCTGTTGTTTTCTTCGTTTTTCTTTGGTAATCTTTTTTCTTTTTCTTTTTTTCTTATTTTTTTTTCTTCTGTTTTTGTTTTGTTGTTTTCTTTACTTTATTTGATCTTCTTCTTCTTCTTCTTCTTCTTCTTCTTCTTCTTCTTCTTCTTCTTCTTCTTCTTCTTCTTCTTCTTCTTCTTCTTCTTCTTCTTCATCTTCTTCATCTTCTTCTTCTTCTTTTTCTTCTTCTTCTTCTTCTTCTCCTCCCTTGTCATTTCATCGTCCTCTTCCAAACTGTTGTCATATTCGTTACCCTCCTCCTCCTCCTCCTCCTCCTCCTCCTCCTCCTCCTCCTCTTCCTCCTCCTCCTCCTCCAAGACTCGATCTGCAATTCCTCCTCCTCCTCCTCCTTCTCCTTCCTCCTCCTCCTCCTCCTCTCGTTGCTCTCCTTTCTCTCTCTTCCTCTCTTCATTCGTTCTTTCTTCCTCCTTCCTTCTTCCTTTCTTTCACTCCCTCCTTCCCTTCTTTACCTTCCCTTCGTCCTTCCCTTCATTCTTCCTTTCCTACCTTCTTCCTCCTTACTTTCCCTCCCTTGTACCTCTCTTCTCTCCCCTCCCTTCCCTCTTTTCCTCCTTCCTCCGTTATTCTCCTTTCCCCTCCCTCTTTATCCTTCCTTCTCTCTCCCTCCCTCTTCCTCCCTTTCCTTCCTTTTCCCATCCCTCCCATTCTCCTTACCTTCCCCATCATTCCTTATCTCTCCTCTTCTTCCCTCCCTTCTTCTCCTTCCCTCTCCCTTACTCCTTCACCTTCCCTCCCCTCTCCCTCCCTCCCTCCCTCCCTCCCTCCCTCCCTTCTCTCTCCTCCATTTCTCATCTCTCCCTTTCCCTTTCCTTCCGACCCCCCATTCCTCCCTTTCTCGTCTCTCCCTCTCACCCTCCTCCCTCTTCCTCCGTTCCCTCCCTTACCTCCTATTTCTCATTCCTCCCATTCTGCTTCACTCTCCTTTCCCTTCTTTCCTTTCATTTCTATTCTCTTCCCTTCTTTCTCCCTTTCTCTCCCTTACCTCCCCTCCCCCTCCCTCTCCCTTACTCCCTCTCCCTCCCTCTCCCTTACTCCCTCTCCCTCCCTCTCCCTTCCCTCCCTCCCTCGCTCCCCTTTCCGCCCTTGGGCCAGGCCGTGCAATCTTCCACATTACCAGTTTTGTGACAACTTCAAAGGACAGTGTTAACAGCGACAAGACTTGACTCACTCTTCGTCTCCTTCTTCGCCTTCTTCTTCTTCTTGCTATTGTTTTCTTCTTCCTTGTTATTGTTTTTGTTCTTGTTCTTTTTGTTTTGTTGTTGTTGTTCTTGTTCTTCTTCTTCTTCGTCGAATTCTATAAAAAAGACAAGGAGAAAGAGGGAAGGAGGAATCAAATGGAGGCATAGAGAGGAAGAAAGGAAGAGATAGGGAAGAAAGGAATAAGGAAGAGAGGGAGGGAGGAAGAGACAGAGAAGAGTATAAAAGGTTAGAAGACTGATGGAAGAAAAGAAGGAGGAAGTAAATGAAGGGATAGAGAAGAATGAAACGAAGGAGAGAGAGAGAGAGAGAGAGAGAGAGAGAGAGAGAGAGAGAGAGAGAGAGAGAGAGAGAGAGAGAGAGAGAGAGAGATGAAAGGAGATAAAGGGAGAAAACGAAGAATGAAGGAGAGAAAGAGAAGGAGAGGGAAGAAAAAATAGTGAAAAAAAAGAAAAAAGAAGAAAAAAGAATACAAAAAGAAGAAAAGAATAAAAAAAAACTCATAGAACACCCTGACATAGGCCTACCCCCTTTAAGCAATCCAGTACAAAAAAAATAGTTCCTGACCTCATTACCTCACATTACCTCATCACCTCTCATCACCTAATTACCTCGCTATCACCTGGCCATCAACACCAACCCATCCAACCCACCTGTACCATTTTTAATCTGGGAGTTATATCCAGAAGCCACGAGTTTTATGCCTGGCTGCTGGATATGAGGGTAGGAAGGGGAGGGAGAGGAGGGAGGGGAAGGAAAGGGAGAGGAGGGATGGGGAGATTAGGAGGGAGGGGAGGGAGATGAAAGTAAGGGTAGGATGAGAAGGGAGGTAAAGGATGGGAAGGATGAGAGGGAGGGGAAGGAAGGGAAGGTAAGGGAAAGGAGAAGGAAAAGAAGAAGGGAAGGAAAGTGAGAGAAGGAAGAGAAAGTAAACAGGGGAAGGAGGAAAGAAGGAAAAGGAGGAGGAAGAGGAAGAGGAGCAGGAGGCGGAGGAAGGGGAAGAAAAGGGAAGGTAAGGGATTTAATATTAGGAAGGGGAAGAATAGGGGAAGGAAAAGGAGAAAGGGAGAGGAGGAGGAGGAGGAGGAGGAGAAGGAGGAGGAGGAGGAGGAGGAGCAGACAGGGAAGCTTGAAACATACACACACACACACACACACACACACACACACACACACCTTACGTTCATAAAATTACGGTCCACAGTAAAGCCTCGACGCATTACCTTGAAACGAGTCCAACTTCACCGATAGCTGCAAGGCTGATGGCGGGGAGAGAGAGAGAGAGAGAGAGAGAGAGAGAGAGAGAGAGAGAATCGCTATACAGTAAGAAGATAGAGCGATAGAGATAAAATTTGACTTTCCTCCTCTCCTCCCTTCTCTTTCCTCCTCTCCTCCTCTTCCTCCTCCTTCTCCTCCTCCACTCCAAGCTCGTCACGCTACAAACTATCCCGAGAACAAGAAACAACGGTAAAACAATTCAAGCGAAGCGATGCAGTACAGATTTAGACAGGAGTTATTTCTCAAAGGGAGTTGTCCGCCACTGCAACAGCCTTCCTGCAATATTGGTTAGTGCGGAACCGATCAACTCCTTTAAGAATCGCATTGATCGCCTCGTTGCTGCGTCGGGAGTGAGTTAAACGCGTCTACGAGTATATACATAAGTGCTTTGATCTTTCCGCGGGTTACTCCTATAGGGTCTGACGGACTGATTAAAGCACGGGCAAACTCGTAATAAGACAACAACTTTCTGCTGCCTGCTCGTCTATTTTTCCTCCTCCTCCTCCTCCTCCTCCTCCTCCTCCTCCTCCTCCTCCTCCTCCTCACCTTTCTCACCTGGTCACGTTGTTAACTAATATTACCTGTTCATTATCTACCTGAGAGAGAGAGAGAGAGAGAGAGAGAGAGAGAGATGCGGCTGTTTTCTTTTTTCCCTTTTTTTTTCCTTTCCAGCCTCGGCAAAACGAACAGCTAATGGGGCACTAAATTAAAACGCTCTCTCTCTCTCTCTCTCTCTCTCTCTTTCTTTCTTTCTTTTTGTTTTCTTTTTCGATTTTCCTTCTTTCTTTGTTTCTCTTATTTTTTGTTTTTGTCTTTAATCTTTTTCTTTCTTTCTTTCTTTCTTTCTTTCTTTCTTTCTCTCTCTCTCTCTCTCTCTCTCTCTCTCTCTCTCTCTCTCTCTTTCTTTTCTCTTTTCTCTCTTTTCTTTCTTTGTTTCTCTTATTTTTGTTTTTGTCTCATCTTTTCATTCTTTCTTTCTTACTTTCTCTCTCTCTCTCTCTCTCTCTCTCTCTCTCTCTCTCTCTCTCTCTCTCTCATTCATTCTCTCTCTCTTCTCTCTCTCCTCCTCCTCCTCCTCTCCTCCCAAAGGTAAACAGCGTTGCTAAGCCGTCAAGCTTTAACGAGTTTCTCCAAGTTTTTGTTCTTGGTGCGAGAAGCGGAGAGGAACTTGGAGCCGGGCCCGATTTATATTCATATTACTGCAAAATTCATTACCAGCTTTCGGGAATTTGGTGTGTGTGTCTCCGTCCTGGCGATGATAACCCTGGGACGCTTTTTGGAAGGCGAGGAGGGGGAGGGGGAGCGAGAGAGGGAGAAAGGAAAGGGGGTTGGAGAGGAAAAAGAGGGGGAGAGATAGAAGAGAATGAGAGAGAGAGTATTTGAGATATGAAAAAACAAAGGGAAGGGATGAGGGAGTGAGAGATTGATGGATAGATAGATAGGAAGGCGAGGACGAGGAGGGGGACACAGGGAGAGAGAAAGGAAGGGAGAATGTAGAGGGGGTTGGAGGGGAAAAAGACGGGGAGATATAGAAGAGAGAGAATGAGAGAAAGTACTTGAGATATGAAGAAACAAAGGGAAAGTATGAGGGAGTGAGAGATTGATAGGCTGATAGATTTATTTTCATATTACGGCAAAATCTGTACCAGCTTTCGGGAATTTGGTGTGTGTGTCTCCGTCCTGGCGATGATAACCCCGGGGACGCTTTTTGGAAGGGAAGGGCGAGAAGAGAGAGGGAGAGAGAGAGGAGGGGAAGGGAGGGAGAAGGAGAGAGAGGGGTTCGGAGAGGGGAAATGGGAGAGAGAGTACAGAAGACATAGTTGAAGACATAGTTGAGACATAGTTGAAAATAAATTGAGAGATGAAAACCCAAGGAAAGAAGGAGTGTAGGAAGGAGTGATACAGATATATAGATAGAGATAGATACAG
Organism: Eriocheir sinensis; assembly: GCF_024679095.1. Taxonomy (NCBI): domain Eukaryota; kingdom Metazoa; phylum Arthropoda; class Malacostraca; order Decapoda; family Varunidae; genus Eriocheir; species Eriocheir sinensis. The sequence continues at coordinate 135,016 of NW_026112207.1, read as the reverse complement.
ACAGACAGATAAATATATAGACTGATAGATAGATAGATATATAGATATGTAGACAGATAGAGAGGGGTAGATAGTGGGATATATATAAGTAGAATTGAATAATAGAAAATGGACGTGTAGCAAGAAATGATTTAAAGAAAAGGACCAGGGAATGAAAGATTGATAGATAGATAGATAGAGCGAGATAGATAGATAGATAGAGATAGATAGATAGATAGAGATAGATAGATAGATAGATAGAGATAGATAGATAGAGAGAGAGAGAGAGAGAGAGAGAGAGAGAGCCAGCAGTCTCCGGCCCGTCTCCACCTTCATCGCCTCCTCCTCCTCTTCCTCTTCCTCCTGCTCCTCCTCCTCCTGCTGGCCGGATGCAGAATTTACATTTAATTACAAATCACGGGACTTTAGGCGAAGGGATTCAAAGTACTGGGTAATGAAGACCTTCCTGCTGCTCCTGCTGAGGGGGCGCCTACTTAATGTACGCTGTTGTTCCTGCTGGTCCTGTGGTTACTGCTTGTTAGGTTGGTTTTGTCCGCTTGCTGTCGCTACGAATATTTTTTTTTTTGCTTTGATGTTTTCTAATAGTTTTACTCTCCTGATAAGTCTTTTTCTGCTGCTTCTGCTGATGGAACTGCTGTTTGTTATTCTCTCTCTTATCCTTTCTGCTATTTTTCTATCCTCTACTGCTAATTTTTTTTTTTTTGCTTTCGATGTTCTAACACTTTTAATCTCTTGATAAGTCTTTTTCTGCTGCTTCTGCTGATGGAACTGCTGTTTGTTATTCTCTCTCTTATCCTTTCTGCTATTTTTCTATTCTCTACTGCTATTTTTTTTTTTTTGCTTTCGATGTTCTAACACTTTTAATCTCTTGATAAGTCTTTTTCTGCTGCTTCTGCTGATGGAACTGCTGTTTTGTTATTCTCTCTTATCCTTTCTGCTATTTTTCTATCCTCTACTGCTATTTTTTTTTTTTTTTGCTTTCGATGTTCTAACACTTTTAATCTCTTGATAAGTCTTTTTCTACTGCTTCTGCTGATGGAACTGCTGCTTGTTATTCTTTGTTATCCTCTCTGCTAGGGTTACTGCTTATTCTGCTGTTTTTGTCTTCCTGCTATTGTTACTAATGCTGTTTTTTGTCTTTGTTTTATTCCCCTGCTTAATTCCTGCTTTCTATTGTTTTTGCTACTGCTTGCTATACGGTGTTGTCTCTTCTGCTGTGGCCACGGTTTATTCAGCTGTTTTTGTCCGCCTGCGGTCGCTACGATTTTTTTTTTTTTTTTACGTCGTGGCCTATTGCGCCGGTAGGCTTCTTCCCGGTGGATCCTGATGGTCGACCCAAGGCTTCTTCCCGGTGGATCCTGATGGTCGGCCCAAGGCTTCTTCCCGGTGGGGCCTGATGGTCGGCCCAGCCCGTTCTGGCGCTGGCGAGTGTTTATAGTAGCGCCATCTTGTGTTGGCTCATGCTGCCCTCCCGGAGCTCATCTTTAATCCTAGAATCTAGAGTCCGGGTTGATAGGGGGTCTTCTGGACAGCATGTGGGTAGTTTTAAGCCACTCGGCGGCGGCTGAAAAATCCCAGCTTGGTGGCACCGGGCGGGGATTGAACTCGCGTCGTCCTGAACGTGGCGCCGTCACGCTATCCATTCAGCCACCGCCTCCCCAAAAGAATGTTGTTTTTGGCTTCGTTGTGGTTTCCTGCTTGATTCCCCAATACATCTACAACAATAACAACAACAACAACAACAACAACAACATCTATAGGGAAGAGGAAGAAGAGGAGAGCGATAGTTGAGAAGGAAGAGGAAAAAGAGGAAGAAACCGAACAACAATATATTCTGATAGCAAAACAATTCAAGCATGGATGGGCTCAGTGATAAGGGGGTGTACGATTAAGAGAACTGAAGCTTAGAACTCTCTCTTTTGCTGTAAAAAAAAAGACTTGATCCACCGATTTACGAGGAGAAAACTGGAAGACAAAGGAGAGAAACACTGAATGACCTGTTTTTGAAGCTGGAAAAAGACACAAATATTGATAAACATGGAGATAAGAGAAATGAAGAGGAGGAAGAAGAAAAGGAACAGAGGAGGTGGAAGCAAATGACCTGTTTTTGAAGCAGGAAAAAGACACAAACACTGATAAACATGGAGATACGAGAAATGAAGAGGAAAAAGAGGAAAAGGAACAAAGGAGGTGGAAGAGGAAAAACTAAACTATTTTTACACTGAAGAAAATGACCTGTGGCTTTGAAGCAGGAAAAAGACACAGACATTGATTAACATGGAGATACGAGAAATGAAGAGGAAAAAGAGGAAAAGGAACATAGGAGGTGGAAGAGGAAAGACAAAACTATTATTACACTAAAGAAAATGTCCTGTTTTTGAAGCAGGAAAAAAACACTAACATTGATAAACATGGAGATAAGATAAATAAAGAGGAAGAAGAAGAAAAGGAACAGAGGAGATGGAAGAGGAAGGACTGAACTATTTTTACACTGAAGAAAAGTACCCGTTTTTGAAGCAGGAAAAAGACACTAACATTGATAAACATGGAGATAAGATAAATAAAGAGGAAGAAGAAGAAAAGGAACATAGGAGGTGGAAGAGGAAGGACTGAACTATTTTTTGCTGCAAGAGGACTCGTAAGGCTGGTGGAGAAGGGACGGTCACGCTCCACGAGATACGGCACCTCTTCCACCTCTTCCTTCTTCCATTGTTCTGTTGCTACTCTTCCTCTTCCAGTTTTTCTTCTCTCTCTAGTTACTCCTCCTCCTCCTCCTCCTCCTCCTCCTCCTCCTCCTCTGCTTCAATCGGACCCGGCGTTCCTCCCTGCTCAACAGTCGGTCTGAGGAATGCGGAGGACGCTGAAAAGGGCGAATTAATGCAGAACAGGCGCCGTGTCCCTCGCCCGGCCTGCAGCTTGGGGAGGAGGAGGAGGAGGAGGAGGAGGAGGGAATGGAGAGGTGACAGAGATTGGGATTCGGAGGGATGGGCACAGGATGGCAGTTCAGTGGGGAGTCTTAACCTAACCTAACCTAACCTAACCTAACCTAACCTAACCTAACCTAACCTAACCTAACCTAACCTCGTAAGGAAAGGGGAAAGTGGAAGGGTCAGTGTAGATATTAGTAATGGGGGAAGAGTTAGGAAGGGTAGGGAATGGAGAGACGATGGAGGAAGGAAAGGGGGGAAATGGGGAAGTGTAGGGGGAGGAAAGGGAAGGAAGGAGTGGAGGTTGTGTTGGAAGGATGGGAAGGGAATGGAGAGAAGGAGGTATAGAGGGTGGGGATGAGGAAGGAAATGGGGAGTGGGGAAGTGAAGGGATTGACCGAGGAGGAGGAGGAGGAGGAGGACTGAGGGTGGGGGAGGGAAGGATTGACTAGAGGAGGCGATTGGGGAAGAGTGGGAAGGAGGAAGGAAGAGTTGGAAGGAGTGGTAGAGGAGGATGAAGAGGAGAAATAACAGATGATAGGGAAGGAAGGGAAGGAATGGAGGAGGAAGGAGGAGGAGGAGGAGGAGGAAGAAGAGTGGATAAAATAATGCTAAGGTTTATTTTTATCATTATTTATTTATTCATTCTTTATTTACTTTTAAACTTCATTCATATCTTTATTTTGTATCTGTCTGTCTGTCTGTCTCTCTGTGTGTCTGTCTCTCTCTCTCTCTCTCTCTCTCTCTCTCTCTCTCTCTATCTATCTATCTATCTATCTCTCGCCTTTTATATAAGTTTACCGGTTAAGTATTTTCTGAGTGTTAAATGTAAGTCTATAATATCGTGGCGCCGCCTCATATAATTTCTTTTTCCTATTCATCTCTCTCTTATTTAACTTTACGAGAGAGGACCCGGCAGTGAAAATTCTCGCGTGCTATTATTTTCTCTCTCTCCTTTGTTTATTTATTCATTGCCGTTTATCAAGGAAAACTGAGAGCCCCTGCGACTTATTTCTCTGTTATATTTGTCCCGCGAACTTGAAGTAGCTTTGATAATAGGTATTCCTTGTGTCATAGTGAGATAGATACATAGATAGATAGATAGATGGATGGATGGGGAGAGAGAGAGAGAGAGAGAGAGATGGAGGGAAACACGTAGGAAGGTAAGGGAAGAAAAACAAGAGGAAAGTAGAGAAAACAGGAGAAAGGGAAGGAAGAAGGAAAAGAGGTGTTAAACGAAGGAAAGGAAAAGAGAGAGAGAGAGAGAGAGAGAGAGAGAGAGAGAGAGAGAGTAGCCTACATTATGAACAAAAAAGAATGATGAATGAATGAAGCTGATGAAGATAGGGAAAGAAAGGACGGAGGAGTGAAATAATATGTAGAAGGGAATTGAAGGTTACAGGGAAAGAAAGAAAGAAGGAAGGAAGGAAGATTGAAAGTGGAAAAAAATTTAACGTCAGAAGGAAAGAAGGAAGGAAGGAAGGAAGGAAGATTGAAAGAAGTGGAAGATAATTTAACGTCAGAAGGAAAGAAAGAAGGAAGGAAGGAAGGAAGATTGAAAGAAGTGGAAGAGAATTTAACCTCAGAAGGAAAGAAAGAAGGAAGGAAGAAGGAAGGAAGGAAGGAAGATTGAAAGAAGTGGAAGAAAATTTAACGTCAGAAGGAAAGAAAGGACGAAGAGAAGGAGTGAAGAAAGCAGGAAAGAAAGAAGGGAAGGAAGAAAGGAGAGAAGATGGGAAGAAGAGGAAGGATATTTAACGTTGAGAAAGAAAAGGAGAGAAAGAAAAGAAAAAAAAATAGTGAAAAAAAACCCGAGAATCTAAAAACCCCGTAAACAACAACAACAACAAACAAAAACAAAAACAAAACACTCAAACTAACACACGTACGCAATTAATACGCAAAACGACACAGCCAGTCTAAACAAAATTAAAACCGGTATTTTATAGGTACAAGATAATATGAAAACATTTATTAGAGAACAGCCTGAGTGAAGACTTGGACCCAGATTGTTAACATTACAGGAGTTTGTAGAGGTGGTGGTGGTGGTGGTAGAGGAAAGTAGGTAGGATAAGAGGAGAGAGAAAGAAAGGTTAAATATGGAGGAAAGTAGGGGAGAAAAGTAGGTAAGGATTGGAGGAAAGAGAAGGAAAGGAAAGCTAGCATCGGGAGAGAAGAAGAGAGGAAAGAAAGGGAGGTTGGGAGGGAGAGGGGGGCTAGAGACTCCCTCCTCCTCCCCCCCTTGGAAGAAAATAAGGAAGGAAAGTAGGTAAGGATTGGAGGAAAGAGAAGGAAAGGAAAGCTAGCATCGGGAGAGAAGAAGAGAGGAAAGAAAGGGAGGTTGGGAGGGAGAGGGGGGCTAGAGACTCCCTCCTCCTCCCCCCTTGGAAGAAAATAAGGAAGGAAAGTAGGTAAGGATTGGAGGAAAGAGAAGGAAAGGGAAGTTAGCATAGGGAGAGAAGAAAGGAAAGAAAGGGAGGATGGGAGGGGGGAGGGTGGCTAGACTCTCCCTTCCTCTTCCGCCCCCTTAATCCTCCACCCCCTTCCCTCTCCTCCTTCCCTACTCTCTCTCTCTCTCTCTCTCTCTCTCTCTCTTAAAATACTAATAATGAAGTAAATCTGTATTAGTTCAGAAGCATAAGTGGAAAATCAGTTAAAGTATTAGTGGAAGTATTAGTAAAAGTATTAGTTGAAGATTCTATTAGGTATATAAATTTGTATTAGTTAAAAAGTTTATATTGGCCATTTAAAAACAGTTACATATATAGAGGTTTCTGAGAGAGAGAGAGAGAGAGAGAGAGAGAGAGAGGTGGGAGGAAAAAAAAGAAAGAAGGGAGGAAGGGAAGGGAAGGAGGGGAAGGAAGGAAAGAGAAGGAAAGTAAAAAAGTAAGAAATGTCAGGGAAGGAAAGAAATTGAGGGAGAAAAGGAGAAAAAGGGAAAAGGAAGTTCTAATGAAATGAACAGAAAAAGGAAAAGGAAGAATGAAGAGAGGGAGGGAAAACAACATGAAGTAAATAGCAGAGAGGGAGGAAAGGGGGTAAGGGGAGGAAAGGAAAGGAAAGGAAAGGGAGAGAAAGGAAGGGAAGGGGATAGAGGGAAGCTATTTTAACTAGGAACAGTAGAAAAGGAAAGAAGGAAACGAGAAAGCAAGGAGGAAGTAGAAATTTGAATGTAAGAGAAGTAGAGAGGGAGTAGATTGATAAGGAAGGAAAAGGAGAGGGGAGGGGAGGAGGAAAAGGAAGGGACAGAAGAAAAGGGAAGAAGGAAGGCAGACAGAAAATTAGACAGCAGGAATTTGAATGTAAGAGAAGTAGAGAGGAAGTAGATTGTTAAGGAAGGACAGGGGAAGGGAGGGAAGGGAAGAGAAGGGAAAGGGTAGGGGAGGAGGAAAAGGAAGGGACAAAAGAAATAGAAAGAAGGAAGGCAGACAGAAAACTAGACAGCAGGAATTTGAATGTAAGAGAAGTAGAGAGGGAGTAGATTGGTGAGGAAGGAAAGGGGAAGGGAGGGAAGGGAAAGGAGGGAAGGGGCTCTAAGGCCGGGTCGGGGCGTCACGGTAATTTGGTCGGGGCGGCGGGCGCGTCTGTTTACTCTCGCTGCTAAATTAAGTTGATAAAAGTCACGACTCTTGGAATAAACGCGGCCGCTTCTCAAGGTGCTGGTGGGTGGGTGGGGTGGGGGGTGGGGGGGGGTGGGCTGAGGGGAGGGAGGAAGGGGGATAGAGACTCCAGTCCCCCTTCCCTTTCCTCTTCCCTTGTTGCCCCTTCCTTCACCTCCTCCTCATCCACCTCCCCCTTATCTTCGTTTTGTTTTTGTTAGTGTATTTTTTTTCTTCCCATCGATGTCGTGTTCTTGTTCTTTTTCCTTTTCCTCTCCTTTCTTTCTCTTTTTTCCTCCTTACTTTTCTTCCTTTTCCTTTTCCTTCCTTCTCTTCTTCTTTTTCTTGTTCATCTTCATCTTCCTCAGTCTTTTATACGTCAACTGTTGCTTCTGTTCATCCCCTTCTTCCATTTCCCTGTTCTCTTCCTCCTCCTCTTCCTCCTTTTCTCAATCCTCCTCCTCCTCCTCCTTCTTCTCTCAATCCTCCTTTTTATCTTTCTTTTCTTAATTTTCCTCCTACGTTTATAATTGCTTCTATTTGTCTTCCACTGGTCCTCCTCCTCCTCTTCTTCTTCTTCCTCTTCCTTCTCTTCCTCCTCCTCCTCTTTCTTGTTCGTCTCCTTCATCTTCTTCCTTTCCTTTCGTTACAGTTGTTGTCGTTAATCTTCCAAGACGCTTCTTCTTCCTCTTCGTGTTGTTGTTGTTGTTGTTGTTGTTGTTGTTGTTGTTGTTGTTGTTGCTCTTGTTCATTTATTTTCTCTCTCTCTCTCTCTCTCTCTCTCTCTCTCTCTCTCTCTCTCTCTCTCTCTCTCTCTCTCTCTCTCTCTCTCTCTCTCTCTCTCTCTCTCTCTCTCTCTCTCTCTCTCTCATTACCTCTCTGGCCTCTTCCTTAACTAAGTGTTCGTACTCCGTCTGTTATGTCGAAACTTTTCCTTAAATTTCCCCTTTTTGTTGCTCCTCTGTGTGTGTGTGTGTGTGTGTGTGTGTGTGTGTGTGTGGATAGTATAGGAAGGCATGGAAGCAACGATTGGAAGGAAGGACAAGGAGAGGAATGGATACAATGTGTGTGTGTGTGTGTGTGTGTGTGTGTGTGTGTGTGTGTGTGTGTTTACGTTTCAGCCTACTTCATGACAGCGTGTTGGTAGTCTTAGGCCACTCGACGGTGACTGAAAAATCCCAGCTTGTTTCGGCGGTAAGGCTCGAACCCGGGTCCTCCTGTACGCGGCGCCGGCACGCTAACCACTCAGCCACCGCCTCCCCAAACTGTGATGTATGTACTTTTCGGCGTAGGCTTTAAAAAATAGATTCGTGGCTCGTAAAAAATGAGAAAGGAAAAGCGAAACGTTTGCTTCTAACTGTAATGGAAATAATGTAACGTGAAGGGTTGTTGTTGTTGTTGTTGTTAGTGGTGGTGGTGGTGGTGGTGGTGGTTGTATTGTTGTTGTTGTTGGTGGTGGTGGTGGTGATAGTTGTGTTGTTGTTGTTGTTGTTGGTGGTGGTAGTTGTGTTGTTGTTGTTGGTGGTGGTAGTGATGTTGATGGAGTTGTTGTTGTTGTTGTTGTTGTTGGTGGTGGTGGTGGTTGTATTGTTGTTGTTGTTGTTGTTGTTGGTGGTGGTAGTTGTGTTGTTGTTGTTGGTGGTGGTAGTGATGTTGATGGAGTTGTTGTTGTTGTTGTTGTTGTTGTTGTTGTTGGTGGTGGTGGTGGTGGTGGTGGTGCTGGTGGTAGTGATGTTGATGGAGGTGGTGGTGGTTTTGTTGTTGTTGTCGTTGACGATGTAGTTGTTGTTGATGATGTTGATGTTGTTGATGTTGTTGTTGTTGTTGTTGTTGTTGTTGTTGGTGGTGGTGGTCGTGGAAGTGGTCGGGTTCTTTTCCTCCTGTATCCTCCTTCTTTCCTCCTTTTTCCTACCGATTTTGCTCCTGATTATGTAATTCTTTTCATCATCATCGTTATCATCATCATCATCATCATCGTTATCATCATCATCATCATCATCGTTATCATCATCATCATCATCATCGTTATCATCATCATCATCAGAGTCTTCATATTCTTCTTCATTTTCCCTTTGATTGTGTTGTTTATGCTGATATTGTTCTTATTGTCCTTATTTCTCTCCTTCCTCCTCCTCCTCCACCACCACCACCACCGCTCTTACTTTATCGGCTCGGAATGGGTCACATAAATATAATGCCCGAGATATTTCATTCAGACTCCCTCTCCTGCCCCCTTCCAGCGAGCCTCACCTTCCCAATAAGAATCTGTGAGCCCCGATTTCTCAGACGCTTTCGGCTCACAACATCTATTTCCCAAGGCCCACAAAGGAGATTAGTCGGGTTCTCATGAGTGGTTTTAAGCGTTCATGGTGCAGAAGCCTTGTCAAACTACTCACTAGGCTCATGAAACTACCCATGGAAATACTAACACAACCACTCTTAAAGCCTTACTGATTGTGGGTGTACAGAAGCCTTGTCAAACTACTCACTAGGCTCATAAAACTACCCATGGAAATACTAACACAACCACTATTAAAGCCTTACTGATTGTGGGTATACAGAAGAAGCCTTGTCAAACTACTCACTAGGCTCATAAAACTACCCATGGAAATACTAACACAACCACTATTAAAGCCTTACTGAAAGTGGGTGTGCAGAAGCCTTGTCAAACTATCACTAGGCTCATAAAACTACCCATGGAAATACTAACACAACCACTCTTAAAGCCTTACTGAAAGTGGGTGTACAGAAGCCTTGTCAAACTATCACTAGGCTCATAAAACTACCCATGACTTTACCGTCAACCTCTACGGAAGTGCTATTGTGTGGTCTTTTTGTTGTTGTTGTTGTTCATTATTGTGTTTATTGTTTATTGTCATTATTGTGCATTTCAGTCTTCATCATTATTATTGTGTGCATTATATATATTTTTTCCATATTGTAATCTCTTGTTCAACAATCTCGTAATCTCTGTTTTTCTTTCTCTTTCATCATTATTACCAGCAGTATTTATTGTTTTTAGTCCTCACTCTTTTCCCTCTCCTCGTCCTCCTCCTCCTCCTCGTCCTCCTCGTCCTCGTCCTCGTCCTCGTCCTCCTCCTCGTCCTCCTCCTCCTCTTCTATCTACTCGTTCTCATCCTCTTCGTCCTCGTCCTTTTCCTCCTCCTCCTCCTCCTCCTCGTCCTCCTCCTCCTCTTCTTTCTACTCGTTCTCATCCTCTTCGTCCTCGTCCTTTTCCCCCTCCTCCTCCTCCTCCTCCCATTATCACCTTCCCGTGCCGTCTCGTCATAATGGGCAAAATTTTATCCCATTTCAACTTTATTTTTTATGATTGCTCCTTAGCGAAACTGGCACCATTTTATTCTTCCCTTTTTTTGCCTCGCCTTTAAAACTCTTATCGATCCCCTGGCCTTTATAACCTTCCGGGAAATACAGTTTTTTTATTATGATGGAATTGGTCAGGCCTCGCAGCATAACCTTGAAGCTCTTGGGGATTATGAACTCACGACCTGCGACCTTTTTTTGTGTTTATTTACTTATTTTTGTTTATTTTTTTCGTGTTCCGTTCTTCCCATGTTGCCGGTAGACTTTCTTGGTGGGGCGTGTTGGTCGGCCCCATCCTGTTATGACGCGGGCAGGTGTTTATAGTGGTGCCATCTTGCTTGGCTTATGCTGCCCCCTGGAGCTCATCTCTGATCCTCTTTTATAGAGAATCTAGAGTCCGGGTTGATAGGCGGTCTTCAGGTAGTCTTGGGTCACTCGGCGATGGATGGAAATTGTCAGATTGTTTTGTTTTTATCTTTCTAATCTCTCTCTCTCTCTCTCTCTCTCTCTCTCTCTCTCTCTCTCTCTCTCTCTCTCTCTCTCTCTCTCTCTCTCTCTCCTTTTTGTTCTCCCGTTCCCCCTTCTCGGTCATTGATTCGCTGCGGGGAGGTGACAGACAGGCAGACAGACAGACAGACAGGTAGACAGACAGGCAAACAGACAGGTAGACAGATAAGCACACACACACACACACACACACACACACACACACACACACACACACACACACACACACACACACAAAACATCCAAGCTAACGTGTGATAGATAGATAGATAGATAGGTAGATAGATAGATGGATAGGGAGGTAAATATATAGGAAGGAAGGAAGAAACAGAGAAAGAAAGAAAGAAGGAAGGAAATAAAGAAAAAAAAGAATGAAAGAAAGGAAGCAAAGAGGAAAGGAAGAGAGAGAGAGAGAGAGAGAGAGAGAGAGAGAGAGAGAGAGAGAGAGAGAATCAAAGAAAATATTATGTATGAAAATAGAGACGAGTGGGGATAAGAGCGAAAATTAGAGAAAATATAGAGAAAATCCGAAAGCCACGAGAAGGGAGGAAGACAAAGGGAAAAACAATTGAACGAAAACGAACACACAAAGATATTCAAAACGGGAAAGGAGAAAGAAAAAAAAATAGTATCTTGGCTTCGAAACAAATCCTCGAAGAAACTAAAGAAAGAAAAGCTTTGAAGTGAGATAAGACAAGAAAAAGAAAGTAGACACGAGGAAAAGAATGAAGAGTAAAAGGAATCTAGACTTCAAAAGAACCCCCACGGAGAAGAAGAAAAAAAAGGAAGGGGAAAAAAGATGAATTAAAACAAAGAAAGAAACTAAAATGTGAGGTAGAGATGAGAAGATAGAGTGGCAGAACGGGAAAGGAGGAAGAAAAACGTTGTATAGACCCCGAAACCGCTTCATTCTAAAGAAAAATAACAACACAGAAAGAATGAAACAGGAGAGCAAACGAAAGTAGAAGACATTAGAGGAAAAGGGACAAACAAATAGGTAGGCAAAAGCGTAAAGGAGGAGAAAGAAGAGAGAGAAACAAAAATAGCAACACAGATAAAGAGAAGAAGGAAAACAAACGAAAGTAGAAGACATTAGAGGAAAAGGAACAAACAAATAGGTAGGCAAAAGCGTAAAGGAGGAGAAAGAAGAGAAAGAAATAAAAATAACAACACCGAAAGAGAGAAAGAAGGAAAACAAACGAAAGTAGAAGACATGAGAGGAAAAGGAACAAAAAAAAAGAGAGAGAGAGAGAGAGAGAGAGAGAGAGAGAGAGAGAGAGAGAGAGAATCCACTTCCGCCTCAAAAACTTAAAAGTCCTCTCTAAACAAGTAAAATAAGAAATAAGTAAAGAAAGCAAAGAAAGAAAACAAAGCAGGATGCGAAAATGAGAAGAAAGAGACAAATAGGGAAAAGGGGAAAGAAAGGGAAAGAAGTAAAGATCGCAAGGAAAGAAAATAAAGCAAGATGCGAAAATGGAAAGAAACAGACAAATAGGGAAAAGGGGAAAGAAGGGGAAAAAAGTAAAGATCGGTAAGAAAGAAAACAAAGCAAGATGCGAAATTGAAAAGAAACAGACAAATAGGGAAAAGGGAAAAGAAGGGGAAAGAAGAATGAACCCTCAAGCCCTCGCGCCTCAAATACTATAAAGTCCTCTCTAAACAAGTAAGATAAGAAAGAAGTAAAGAAAGTAATGAAAGAACACAAAACAAGATGCGAAAATGAAAAGAAACAGACAAATAGGGAAAAGGGGAAAGAAGGGGAAAGAAGAAAGAACCCTCAAGCCCTCGCGCCTCAAAAACTACGAAGTCGTCTTTATAAATGGGCGGGCGGCGGGCCTCCCATCCACACGAAATAGAGACCATTAATAAGGGGCAAAAGTTTCTGACGCTCAGGATTACCTCGAGAAATTAACAGTTTGTGAATGAAGGAGAGGAATTAATGTCGGGAATTTTGTGAGCGAATGGCTTTTAAATTGAGCTGCGCCTTTGACGGAGTACCTCGCTCGCCTCGCTCCGCCTCGCTTTGCCTCGCCTTTAATGTGTCTTTTCCGGCCTTCTTTCCTTCCTTTCTTTCGTTGTTTATCTTTTGTGTTTATCTCTGTTTGTGTTTTTTGCTTTTTTTTTTGTTTGGGTTCGTTTCTTTCTGTAGTTGTGTTTTTTCTTTTTTTCTTTCTTTATATGAGTTTTGAGGTTTATCTTTCTCGTTTATCTTTTTGTTTTTATCGTTGTTTTTTTTTCGTATCTCGCGTGTGTGTTTCTTTCTTTCCCTTATTATGTATTTTTTTTCGTTTACTTTCCTGTTTTATTTTTTTTCAATGGGAGACAGATCGAGTTTGCTGTGTTATTCTTTTTCCCTTCTTTCATTCATTCATTCATCCTATATTTTCTTTTCTTTATTTTTCCCTATTTCTTTATACTCCGTGGCACAGTGGTTAGCAAGCCAAACTAAGAATCCGCGTTACCTGGGTTCGATGCCGGCCCAGCCAGTTGCGCGTCTATAGTCCATCCAGCGGCTCATCCTCCCTCTTGGGCTGGTCGATAAATGGAGTTAGTCAGTTGGATAAATGTGTACCTGGGGAAACCTGGGGAAGGTAAACTGTGGTAACCTGGATGTCAGACTGGCCACTTCGGAGCAGTAAGTAGCGGGCTTTTTTTTTTTTTTTCATTATTGTCTTTTTTTTTATTATTGTCTTTTTTCATTATTGTCTTTTTTCATTATTGTCTTTTTTTTTTTCATTATTGTCTTTTTTTCATTGTCTTTTTTTTTATTATTGTCTTCTTTTTTTATTATTGTCTTCTTTTGTTTTCATTATTGTCTTCTTTTTTTTTCATTATTGTCGTCTTTTTTTTCATTATTGTCTTCTTTTTTTTCATTATTATCTTCTTTTTTTTCATTATTGTCTTGTTTTTTTTTCGTTATTGTCTTTTTTTTCATTATTGTCTTCTTTTTATTTCATTATTGTCTTCTTTTTTTTCAGTCTTTTTTTTTCATTATTGTCTTCTTTTTTTTCATTATTGTCTTCTTTTTTCTCATTATTGTCTTCTTTTTTTTTCACTATTGTCTTTTTTTATTATTGTCTTTTTTTTTCATTATTGTCTTCTTTTTTTTCTTCATTGTCTTCTTTTTTTCATTATTGTCTTCTTTTTTTTCATTATTGTCTTCTTTTTTCTCATTATTGTCTTCTTTTTTCTCATTATTGTCTTATTTTTTCTCATTATTGTCTTATTTTTTTCATTATTGTCTTCTTTTTTCTCATTATTGTCTTCTTTTTTTTCATTATTGTCTTCTTTTTTTTCATTATTGTCTTTTTTTATTATTGTCTTTTTTTTCATTATTGTCTTTTTTTTTCATTATTATCTTCTTTTTTTTTCATTATTGTCATCTTTTTTTTCATTATTGTCTCCTTTTTTCATTTTTTTTTCATTATTGTCTTTTTTTTCATTATTGTCTTCTTTTTTTTCATTATTGTCATCTTTTTTTTCATTATTGTCTTCTTTTTTTCTTTTTTTTTTTCATTATTGTCTTCTTTTTTTTCATTATTGTCTTTTTTTTCATTATTGTCTTCTTTTTTTCATTATTGTCTTCTTTTTTTTCATTATTGTCTTCTTATTTTTTTCATTATTGTCTTTTTTTTCAGTCTTATTTTTTTCATTATTGTCTTCTTTTTTTTCATCATTGTCTTTTTTTTCATTATTGTCTTTTTTTTCATTATTGTCTTTTTTTTTTTCATCAGTCTTTTTTTTTCATTATTGTCTTTTTTTTTCATTAGTCTTTTTTTTTCATCATTATCTTTTTTTTCATTATTGTCTTTTTTTTCATTATTGTCTTTTTTTTCATTATTGTCTTTTTTTTCATTATTGTCTTCTTTTTTTCATCATTGTCTTTTTTTTCATTATTGTCTTCTTTTTTTTCATTATTGTCTTTTTTTTCATTATTGTCTTGTTTTTTTTTCGTTATTGTCTTTTTTTTTCATTATTGTCTTCTTTTTTTTCATTATTGTTTTCTTTTTTTTTCATTGTCTTTTTTTTCATTATTGTCTTCTTTTTTTTCATTGTCTTTTTTTTCATTATTGTCTTTTTTTTTTTTTTTGCCTCCTTGCATTGTTTCCTCTGCTGTAAAAAAAAAAAAAAAAAAGTCCCGGATTTTTTTTTTACAGCTAAAGAAACAGCTCAAGGGCAACAACAAAAAAGGTGTTAAAAAAAAGCTCGCTAATCGCTGTTCCCAAAAAGACAAAAGTAATGAGCGGCCAAGAGAGAGGTCAATTTCGGGATGGGGTCTTATCTCTCACGGGGTTCAGGGCTGGTGTGACGGATATAAGCGCCGACGCATTGCGCAGCTGTAGTGTAATGCCCTTATGTTACCTATACTCTGCCTTTTATTTGTGTATTTTCATTTTTTTTCTCATATCTCTCATTATTTTATTTCCCATTCTGTTTTTACTTTCGTTTAAAAAAATGTTTGCGTACGTATTTGCTTTTTAACTTTCATTCATAAATTCATAAGTGTTTGCAAATATGTGTTTGTTTGGGAACCTGTTTGTATGGTCAGTGTTTGTAAATGTGTCTCTTTCACTGTTTATGTTTGTCTTGCTGTTTAGTGTGTTTATTTCTGAAAGTCTTTTATTTTACTTTTTTTGTGTGTGTTTGTGTGTTTGTCTAGTGCCGGTTTGTCTGTCTGTCTGTGTCTCTCTCTCTCTCTCTCTCTCTCTCTCTCTCTCTCTCTCTCTCTCTCTCTCTCTCTCTCTCTCTCTCTCTCTCTCTCTCTCCCTCTGCCTCTCCCCCTCCCTCCCTCCTACCCCCAAACTATAAGGCATTTCCAGAGTTAATATTCGCCGAAATCTGTAAACTATTTTTTTTCCCTTTTATTATTAAGAGATGAAAGATAAGCGTTGACGGACCTTATTTATTTCCTCTCCCCGCTGGTGTACTTATTAAAAAGAAAAGAATTCGTAGTGATGATGATGATGATGATGATAAGGAGGAGAAAGAAGAGGCGGAGGATGCAGAAGAGAGGAGGGAGGGAGGTAAAAGAAGGTAGGAAGGAATAAGAGGAATGAGAGGAAGATAGGGCGAAAAAGAGAAGGGGAAGTAATGGAAGAAGAGGAGAGGGATTAAAGTAGGAAAAGAAGAGAGAATAAAGATGAAGAACAGAAAGAAAGTGCAAGATTAGGAAGAGGAGGAGGAGGAGGAGGAGGAGGAGGAGGCACGAAAGGGGGGGGGATGAAGGGGAGGAGAGAGAAAGAGGAGGAGAGGTAGAGGAGAAGGATACAATTAGAAAAGGAAAGAAGAGAATGGAGATGAAATGGTAGAAAGAAGAAGAGGAAGAGGAGGAGGAGGAGAAGAAAAGACAGAGTTGGAAGAAAATGGGAAATAATTATGAAAGGAAGAAGAAAAAGAAAGAGGAAAGAAGAACAAGAAGAAGAAGAAAAAGAAGGAGAAGAACAAGATGCAGAAGAAGAAGAAGGAAGAAGAACAAGAATATGAAACAGAAGAAGAAGAAGAATCAGAATCAGATCACAACCACCACCACCACCACCACCACCAACAACAACAACAACAACAACAACAACAACAACACGAAGCAGACGGGGAAGCAGGAGCAGACGAAGATGAATTTTCCGCCACGAGAGAGAGAGCCAACTTGAGGTCGACTTTGCCACTTTGTTAAGCCCCCGACGCCTTGTTCCGGGGCTGATTCATCTCCAGGGGGGGGAGAGAGAGAGAGAGAGGGAGAGAGGGAGAGGGAGAGGGAAGAAGAAGCACAGGAAAACAAGGAAAAACATACATATATAGTTTGGTAAAAGAGGGATAGAGAGAATGATAGGGGTAGATAGATAGATGGATTGAGAGAGAGAGAGAGAGAGAGTATAGCTAGAACAGACAAAAACACAAAAATCTAAAACCTCTCTCTCTCTCTGTCTATCTATCCATCTATCTATCTATCTGTCTGTCTATCTATCTATCTATCTATCAATCTTTTTTTAATTATGTGTATGTTTTTTTCTTCCTTTTCTTTCCACCTCGAGTATGCAGTGCAGTTCTGGTCTCCCAATTACAGAAAGGACATTGCTCTACTGGAAAGGATTCAACGACGCGCCACAAAGATGATCCCAACCTCCAGGGCTCAACCGTACGAGGAACGACTCAAGCGACTCAATCTCTTTACATTGGAGAAAAGACGTCTACGAGGGGATATGATTCAAGTCTTCAAGTATCTAAAAAAGTTCAATAACGTCGATTACTCCAAATTCTTTGAACTGCAAACCAACTCAAGAACTAGAAATAACGGTTTACCCATTCAGTCGAGTCGATGTAACACAGACATTGGAAGGAGTTTCTTTTCAAACCGAGTCATCCGCCACTGGAACAATCTTCCCTCAGAAGTAGTGAATGCGAATACCATCAACTCCTTCAAATATAGAATCGACCGTCATTTCGCTGCGTCAGGAGTAAACTGAATAACGAGGAGCTTCCATCTGCTCCTCAATATCGAGGTGCTTTCATCTGCTCACCAAGCCCCAAGTGGCGGTCGAGCAGATTAAATCACCCAAGCCTGCATTTCCATGTTTCCATGTTTCCATGTTTCACCAACACATCTCCATCTTAACACACACACACACACACACACACACACACACTACCCCTCCCTCCACACACAACCCCCCATTCCCCCCTCTCCCTCCCCCCCTCCACACCTTGCTCACCCTAATACACCTCAACGTATGAACTAATTGCTCCGCCCAGCTCCGAGGTGTATCAAGTTCTCGCCTCCATAAATGTCTGGTTATCGCTTATTTATGCGCCCACACCCAGACTGCAGACGCCCTTACACCCACACCCTCACTCTTGCCCCCTCGCCCCCCCCCCCCGACCCCGCCCTCGCCCACACCCATCCACACTCTTTCACTTCTCCTCCTTTCGTGTGTTTTTTTTTCGTTTTTTCTTTCCTTTCCTTCCTTTTCCTTTAATTGTTTTCCTTATTCGTTTCCCTTTCTTCCAATTCTTTTCATTCCTCCTTTTCTTTCCTTTTCGTTTTTTTTTTCTTTCCTGTCCTTTCCTTTCCTTTTTCCTTTTGTTTTCTTTTTACTTTCCTTCCGTCCTTATTTCCTCCTTTACTTCCTTCCTTCCCCCCTCCCCGTCCCTATCCTTCGTTTCCTTTCCTTCGTTTCTCTTCCTTCCTTCCCTTCCTTCCCTTCCCTTCCCTTCCCTTCCCTTCCTTTCCCTTTCTTCCCCTTCCCTTCCCTTCCCTAACTTTCCCTTCCCTTCCCCTTCCCTTCCCTTCCCTAACTTTCCCTTCCCTTCCTCTCTCCTCCTTCCCCCCTCCTTCCCTTCCTTACCTTCCTTCTTTGCCTACCACCTTACTCCTTCCCTCTCTCTCTTACTTTCATTCTTCCTCACTTCCTTTCCTTTCCTTTCTTTACCGTCCTTTCCTTTCCTTCCTTCCTACTCTTCCTTTCCTACTTTCCTCCTTTACCTTCCCTTTTCCCTCCCTTCCCTAACTTCTTTTCCTCCCTGACTTCCTTTCCTTTCCTATCTTAACCGTCCTTTCCTTTCCTTCCTTCCCATTCTTTCCTCCCTTACTTTCCTTTTTTCCTCCCTTACCTAACTTTCTTCCCTCCCTCCCTCCCTCCTTACCTATCCTCCCTCTCCCCTCCTGGCCCCGGCATTACCATAGAAAGTGGCCGCTCTTCCTCTTCATTATCGCGCATCGTGGCATCCGGGATCTAATTGCCCCACTAACTGCCGGCAAAGGATTCACAGCTGATTTACTGCTGATGTATGACGGCCTGGCAACCCGACCCCTCCTGGACCCCTTCTCCCCCGGCCCCCTTCTCTCTGCTCTCCTCTGATCCCCTTCTTTCTCCTCTGCGTCCCTCCTTCTTCGCCCTCCTTCTCCTCCTCTCCCTTCCTCCCTCTCCTCCTCACCCCTCCCTAATCTTCTTTTTTTTTTTTTCGTGTCCCTCCCTCTCCCCTTTCTTCCGCCCCCTTCTCCTCCCTGTTCCTCCCTCTCCCCTCTTCTTCGCCCTCTCCTCCTCAACCCTCCCTAATCTTCTTTTTCAACCCCCTTCTTTTTTTTTTTTTCGTGTCCCTCCTCTCCCCTTTCTTCCGCCCCCTTCTCCTCCCCGTTCCTCCCTCTCCCTCTTCTTCGCCCCTCTCACTCCTCAACCATCCCTAATATCCTTTTACACCCCCTTCTTCGTGTCCCTCCCTCCCCTTTCTTCCGCCCCCTTCTCCTCCGTGTTCCCCCTCTCCGTCTCTCTTGGTCCCCTTCTTTCTCTGCGCGACCTCCTTTCCCGCCCCCTTCTCCTCCGTGTTCCCCCTCTCCGTCTCTCTTGATCCCCAGCCGCCCCTCTCTGCGCCCTCTCTCTGTCCTCCCTTTTCTCTCCGGCTCTTTTGATCTTCTCTGTTCTCTGGTTCTCCTTTAGCCACCCCGTTTGCCACCCCCTCTTCTTTCCTTGTCTTCTCCGCCCCCTCTCCAATGCCCCCTTCTCCTCCTCCATCTCCTCTTCCCCCTTCTTTTCGTGCCCTGCTTGCCCCCTCTCTCTTATGATCTCCTTTACCTCTCTCTCTCTCTCTCCTCCCCTTTCCTCTCTCCTCTGCTCCCCTCTCATCCCCCACAGTTCCTTAAGCCTCTCTTCCGCCCCTCTTCCTCCCACTCCCCCCACGTTCACCCCCCCGTTCCCCGGCCCCCCTTTCCCCACTTCCCCAAAATATCCCTTTTTCCCAGGCTCTTAATCCCCTTTCGCCCCCATCTCTCTTTTCTCTTCCCAGCCCTTTCTTTGCCCCGCCTCAGCCCTCCTCTCACACATCTCAAGCCCCCCCCCCCCCCCGAAATACCTCCCCTTCTTCCTCCCTTTCACCCCCCATCTCTCCATCCATCACCCCTTCCCCCTATTGCACCTCCGCTACCCCTTCACTCCCCATCAATCCCCTCACTTTCCTCTTCACTCCTCTCTCCCTCTTCTCTCACTTCGCTCCTCAATACGTCCTCCCCAACTCTTCACATCCCCCTCCTCCTCTTCCTCTCCTCCCTCTCCTCCCCACACAACCTCCCCCTTCCCCACTCTTTTTCCAGACTTCATCCCCCTCTCCCCCCACTTCCTATTACTCCCCCTTCCCCTAAGTCGCCCCCATTTTCACCCTCTCTCTTCCCGTTCTCCCCTCCCCCAAGAACCATCTGGGGAGGACACTGGTGCCGGTCGATGATCAGTGGGTGGAGGAATAGGAGGAGGAGGAGGAGGAGGAGGAAGATGATGATGAAGAAGAAAAAAAAGAAGAGGGAGGAGGAGGAGGAGGAGGAGGAGGAGGAGGAGGAGGAGGAGGAGGAGAAGGAAGAAGATGATGATGAAGAAGAAAAAAAAGAAGAGGGAAGAGGAGGAGGAGGAGGAGGAGGAGTTCTATCTACGTTGAGTGATGTTGCTGTTTATATTTTCTGTTTTTTTTTTTCATTGTTTTTCTTGCTGTTAAACCGTCGTAAGGATGTTGGGGAAAGAAAGTACAACAATGAAGAAAGAAAAACAAAAAAAAAAGGAATTAATAGAGAGGAAAAAGTGAAAACAGGAGAGAGAAGGATGATCATGTTAGGGAAGAGATATAATGAAGTGGTAGGGAGAGAGGGAGGAAAGGGAGGAAGGGAGGTAGGGAGGGAGGGAAGGGAAAGAAGGGAGGGAGGGAGGGAAGGAAAGTAAGGAAGGAAGGGAGGGAGGGAAGGGAAGTAAGGAAGGAAGTGAGGTAGGGAGGTAAGGGAGGGAAGGAAGGAAGTAAGGAAGGCAGGGATGGAAGGGAGGGAGGGAGGGAAGGGAGAAAGTAAGGTAGGGAGGGAGGGAAGGGAGAGAGTAAGGTAGGTAGGGAGTGAGGGAGTGTTGAGCAGGTCGAATCGGTTACCTGGCTCCCCGGTTACCTGAGAAAGGGCCTGCTGGGAAATGCCGTTTGGGAGGGGCTCAGCGTGTCAAGAGATATTACGAGATCACTACTAATGGTGTGTGTGTGTGTGTGTGTGTGTGTGTGTGTGTGTGTGTGTGTGTGTGTGTGTGTGTGTGTGTGTGTGTGTGTGTTGCTTTTGCTTAATTTGTTTGTTAATCTGTAGTTCTTTTTCTTGTCTGTTTCTCTGTATTTTTTTGCCTACCATTGACTCTATTTCTTCACCATCATCATAAAAAAAGAAGAAGAAAAAGAAGAAGAAGAGGAAGAAGAAGAAGAAGAAGAAGAAGAAGAAGAAGACTCTGACAGATTCCCTCTCTTCTCATTACCATCTCACACTCCTCTCAGGTTAAAAACACAAGTAAGAGGAGCAAACAGCAGCTTATCATTTTTTTACAGCAAAGGAAATAGCTCAAGGGCAAAAAAAAAAGGAAACAATACTGAAAAAAAGCCCGCTAATCACTGTTCTAATGTTTCTATGTTTATCTCCAGAGGTGTTTTCCCTTCTCAACACACGCCAGGTACTACAGGTGAATAAACAAGTACAGGTGACGTTAATTATATACAGGTTAAAAATATAAGTTAAAAATTCGGTTTGACCTTAACGTGAATCACACAGAACTCACGTAACTTTTTTTAGACCAAGATAGGATAAACAAAAACAAACACAAAATAATAAAAAAAGGAAAGAAAGAAAGAAAAGACGAGAGGAAGGTTAAAGAGAAAGGAAAAAAATGGAGCATGAAGGAAAGCAAGCAGAAAGACAGAAACAAAACAATGAAAAAGAAAAACAAAGAAAGAAAAAAAACATTACTCTCCTGCGTGCTGAGAACTTGAGTGTATCTTTTTCTATATGATAAATACGTGTTTGTTTTGTATAACCTTATGTGTAAGTGGGAATGGGAGTGGTGGGGGTTGTGTGGGGGGGGAGGAGTTGTGTGTTAATGTGTGTGTGGAGGGGGGCTGTGTGTGTGTGTGTGTGTGTGTGTGTGTGTGTGTGTGTGTGTGTGTGTGTGTGTGTGTGTGTGTGTGTGTGTGTGTGTGTGTGAGCTCGCGGCATAACCAAACCGTCTTCGTGTGTTATATTTTTAGAGTGTGTCTAGTTGGGGTTCTTGTAGACTCTGATTTGTGAAGTGATTTTGCTTGTTTGGTCCTTTATTTTTGTTTTGTATTTTATTTTGGTATTTTCTTTTCTTTTTTGTATTTTCTTTTATTTTTAATTTATTTTATTTTTTGGTATTTTTTTGTATTTTATTTTTTCTTATTTTATTTTTGTATTTATTATTTTTTGGTATTTTATTTTCGTATTTTATTTTTTTGTGTATTTTATTTATTTTTTATTTTTTTGGTATTTTATTCTGGTACTTTTTTTGGCATGTTATTCTGGTATTTTCTTTTTTTTTTTGGTATTCTATTTTGGTATTTCCTTTTTTTGGTATTCTATTTTGGTATTTTCCTTTTTTTGGTATTTTATTTTGGATTTTTTTTTTTTTTTGGTATTTTATTTTGGTATTTTCTTTTTTTGGTATTTTATTTTGGTATTTTTTTTGGTATTTTATTTAGGTATTTTCTTTTTTTGGTATTCTATTTTGGCATTATATTTGGGTATTTTCTTTTTTTGTATTTTATTTTGGTATTTTTTTTTCGGTATTTTATTTTGGTATTTTCTTTTTTTGGTATTTTATTTTGGTATTTTCTTTTTTTGGTATTTTATTTTGGTATTTTCTTTTTTTGGTATTTTATTTTGGTATTTTCTTTTTTTGGTATTTTATTTTGGTATTTTCTTTTTTTTGGCATTTTATTTTGGTATTTTATCTTTTTTTGGTATTCTATTTTTATTTTTTTTGCATTTTATTTTGGTATTTTATCTTTTTTTGGTATTCTGTTTTGGTATTTCTTTTTTTCGGTATTTTATTTTGGTAATTTAACTTTTTTTGGTATTCTATTTTGGTATTTTCTTTTTTTGGTATTTTCTTTTGGTATTTTCTTTTTTTTGGTATTCTGTTTTGGTATTTCTTTTTTTCGGTATATTATTTTAGTATTATCTTTTTTGGTATTTATTTTAGTATTTTTCTTTTTGGTATTTTATTTTTGGTATTTTTTTTTTCTATTTTGATGCTGTCTCAGTTAGAGGTTCTTGCATATCCCTGATTTGTGGAATGGCATTTGCTCGTTTGTCATTTTTATTATTATTTTTTGGGGGGTTTATAATGAAGCATCGTCCTCAGTGTTCTCTTCTTCTTATGGTCCCAGCTGAGTTTGTTTCTGTTGATTAATAATACTTACTTACTTAGTAATACTCTACTTAATATTACTACTTCACTTATACATTCTTATAATTTACGTGTCTGGACCAGGTGTTTGGGGCACTCTTGGGCATGTGAAGACGAGGGGAGGTGGTGTGGCTCTCTTCTGCTGTGTTGCGTGGTGCCACATTCTCCATCTCCTCTCTCTCTCTCTCTCTCTCTCTCTCTCTCTCTCTCTCTCTCTCTCTCTCTCTCTCTCTCTGTATTTATTTACTTTTCTATTTTTTCCTTGATTTCCTCTTATTATTTTTCTGTTTCTTTATTTTCGTTTTTCTTCCTCAATATATCGCTCTACTCTCCTGTACACACACACACACACACACACACACACACACACACACACACAATCCCCCCCCCACATACACACACCCCATACACCCCCTTCTCTCTCTTCCCTCTCCTTCCCCTCCCCATAAGGTTACAAAACAAACACACATTTATCATATAGGCCGCATATATTTTTAACAGGAACATTTATATAAGGTGTCTAGTAGTTAGTCTTTCAACATACTTTGGTGCCATGGGGGAGCTATGTACAGAGAGTCTTTACAGAATAACACTATACCTATGGAACACGCAGGGATCAACCAGACAGACAGACAGACAGACAGGACACAGACAGCCAGGAGGAGAAAGGAGATGGTTACTGTTCTTTTAAATTTCATCTTGTTTTTTTCTTTCTTTGTTTCTTCCGCTTTATTGTTTTGCTTGTCTTTTTCTGCTCTCTTTCTTCTTCATGGTCCATTTTTTCCTTTTCTTTAAATTCATATCGTTATTTTTTTCTTTGTTTTCCTCTTTTTTTCTTTTATCAATTTCTGCTTTTCTTTTTTTGATTTTCTTTTATTGTTTTTGCTTCTTGTCTTTTCTGCTGTCTTTCCTTCATGATCTTTTTTTTTCTTTTCTTTTAACTCTTTCATCTCTTTGTTTTTTTTCTTTGTTTTTCTCCTTCTTCATTGTTTTGTTTCTGTCTTTTTTGCTTTCTTTTCTTCATATGTTCCTTTTTTCCTTTTTCTTTAACCTTCTATCTCGTGTTTTCCTCCTTCTTGTTTTCCTTTTATTGTTTTGTGGTTCTATTTTTCTGCTTTTCCTTTATGCTCCATTTTTTTCCCTTTCTCTATAACTCTCTACCTCGTTTTTCTTCTTTCTTGTTTTTTCCTTTTTATTGTTTTGGTTTTTTATCTTTCTGCTTTTCTTTCCTTCATATGCTCCATTTTTTTTTCCTGTTCTCTTTTGTCCTCCTCTCACCTTTTTCTTTCTTTTTCTTTTCCTTTCATTATTTTTTGTTTGTTTTGTTTGAGCGATCTTATCTCGGTCATAAAAAAGAATACGGAGTTCTTCATCTGATTCACGTTAAGGTCAAACTGGAACCTTGAACTCTGTATTTCTTTAACTCTGGTATATAATTAACGTCACTCTGTACTTGTTTATTCACCTGTAGTACCTGGCGTGTGTTGAGAAGGGAAAACACCTCTCGAGATAAACATAGAGACATTTTCGAGCAGTGATTGGGCGGGGCTTTTTTTCATTATCGTTTCCTTTTTTTTTCCCCTTTGCGCTATTTCCCTTTGCTGTAAAAAAGGATAACCTGTTTCGTTTTTGCTCTTCTTAATCGTGATAGAAACAGCATTTTTGAGAGCTTTTATCTTCTTCCCCCGGCCCTTACTTGGTCTGCTCTCCCTTTGCTGTCAGTAAAAGAAAGGAACAAAAGAAGGGTTGGTCGTGCTCCTACAGGAAGTCCTATATTGGTGGTTGCTTCTGTTTTAAGCATTAAGTTATCCTAAGCGTTGGTGTTGAGCCTTGGGTGCTGCTGGCCTGGCGGGGTGGGTGATGGGTGGGGGTGTTGTCCTATCCAACGCTCTCTTCCTCCCACAGACGTAGTTAGCAATGATTCTATTTACGATGCACAGTTGCAGGAAGAATGAATCGTTTTTTTTCTGCTTTGTCAGAGGATCGTAGCGCTGCTATCCTGTTTATCACGTCTTGAACTTAGTTAGCACAAGACAGTGTTGCAGCAGGCCTGTGTGTTACTGGGGTCTTGGGTAACACTTTTTAAAACAAGTACAGTGTTGGTTGCGAGATATGGTTTCAGGGAAATAATCTTAGGACCATTTTCTCGCAGGCAGCAAGCATCACCCTTCGCCCCTCGTATCAAGGTTGTTGTATGGTGTAGAACCAGTGTTTTGAGCACGTCAAGCGACGACAGCGTTATAAGGTTGTCTTCTCTGCTCACCCCAGAATTCATTTTTCAGGACAAGATGATATTGTTACAGGTAGCCTGTCGTCGCCCAGAGTCCATTTTTCAGAAGGCAGCAACGTTAGTCGACCGCGTAAAGTTCCGTTGGGTATCGTCAAGCGTCTAACATCTGCAGGGTTTGGTGGCAAAAGTGTGAGTGCCTGTCCATCAACATTCCAGCACACGGACTCATGAGCACAGGACGCCAGCATCGGCCACCACATGGAAGCAACATTCTGATATGGAAAAGATTTAACTTAACCCTAATATATAGTCTTCACTTTCTACAAAGGGAGTAATATTTCTTTTACACAATGCGTCTCGCGTCCGGGAGAGTGTATACAGCAGGCAAATCTTAAACTCCCTAGGGATCGAAAGAATAACGATAATCCATTTGACACGCAATGCACACACGCACACACAATATCACGACAAACAGCGATACAGCACTTCTTGACTCCACGCGCGAGGGGAACAGCGGGCAACGCGAAAGCGTGAAATATGCAACTCAGTGTGCTGGACAGAGAGAAGAATGATCGCTTCACACACATACGGGACAACCTGAACACGTCTCCATGCATTACCTGTCACCTGCGCTGGTCATCGTACATGCATTACTTTATGGCTTAACAGGTGTGGGTGAGCACGCTAGGGAGGGAGCGAGGAGGCGAGGGGAGGTGAGTGTAAGTAAGCGGGATTACATAAGCTGGGATTTTCAATGGTCTTGACAGCCTACTCAGTTTTATGAGCCACGTGCCCTTACACTTTCACGTCATTGAGCGATTTGAGCAGCCTGATGCCCTGAAAGCAGCCTTCGAATCTTGCATATCGTTGATTGAGAGAGCTGATTGAGGAGAGGCGTTTTATGGAGAGGTTGGTGAAGTGAACCCCACTGAGCAAAGTCTGTATCGCTGTTTTCCTAGGTCACTTTAAGTTAAAGCATGCCTTAGAATAACTTGGCAATGGTTTATCCTCGATGATCCATACACTGTATTAATGGGAACAGAGGCATCAGACAGAGAGCTGCAGAGACTTGGCAAAGGTCTTCAATGTTATAGTATCACTTGGGGCTTCCAGTCTCTTGCCCAGAATAACAACCTTATTGCTAGCTTATCCTCAAGTTCATTTTTACCAGCATTAGAGTGAACAGAGGTGATCAGATCTGAGAGATGCAGAGACATGGTCAAGGTCTTGTATCAATGTATAGTAACACTTGAGGTTCTTGTAGCCTCAGAATAACCTGACTATAGCCTGTCCTCAAGTTCTTTTTTTACCAGCATTAGAGGACCAGAGGCGTTAGACTGAGAGCTACAGAGATGGGCCAAGGTATTCAGTCAAGCTATAGGTCACTTGAGGTTCTGTAGCCTCAGAACAACAACCTGACTATACCTTCATCCTTTCAAGTCTTTTTTACCAGGCATTAGGAGTGAGACCAGAGGCATTAGACTGAGAGCTACAGAGACGTGGCTAAGGTCTTACTATAGGTCACTTTGAGGTTTTAGTAGCCCAGAATAAATTCCTAACAAATTGCTTATCCTCAAGTTTTGTGGCCATATGGCTAGGAGGAACAGATATGTTAGACGAGCTGCAGAGACGTGGCCAAAGTCTTGTAATGTTGTAGGTTTGAGTTTCTACTCTTGTGAATAGCCTTGACTGCACTTTATCTCGGGTTCATATAGCTGGCATGTATAATAGAGTTCACACTGAGAGTTGCTGAGTCGTGACCACAACATACAACCCACTGAATAATGTCTCGTATTGTTCTTTATAGGTCAGAGCGGCGATATAGCGGGCTTTTTTTAACCCTTTTTGTTGTCTCCTTTAACTGTGTCCTCTGATGTAAAAAATTACTTTGGGTTCCAGTACTTCAGAATATCCTCAAGATCCTGAAGAACCCAGTGAGTCGTGCTGTGTGTATTTTTTTTTATATGTATTTTTTGATGTGTTGAATGTAGCGCGGGTAGAGCTTTTGGGGGCCTATCGGTACGGCCCTGGATGGTGACTCATTCATGAGCCATAGGAGAAGTTTTTATCTCCGGCAGCGTTCAGTGATTCCTTTAACATCACAATTCACGCCATCTTCACGTGTTGAGCGTTGAGGAACATTGGCCATCAAGAACCCATATAATGTCGGTGTGCTTTAGTGTGTGCTCTATTTCCCAAGCAGTTCAGATCCCTTTAACATCATAACCACGCCATCTTCACATGTTGAGTGTTGAGGAATATTGGCCATCAGGGAAACCCAGTGAGTCGGAAGTGCTTAGGTGGCAGTTTCCATTTCCTGGCAGTTATTCTCAGTGATCCCTTAATATCATAACCACGCTATCTTTCTCGTGTTGAGTGCCGAGGAACATTGGCCATCAGAACCCAGTGAGTCGGTGCTTAGTGGGCAGTTTCATCTCGGTAGCAAATCTAGTGAATCCCCTTAACGTCATCTTTCAAAGAATGCCGAGGAATGATTGACCTTCAAGCAACTGTAATGAGTCAGAGGCAGGTGATCGTTCGTCTAGTGCTCAGTGTGTGGTAAGTCAGGTACAGGTAGTGTGCATCTATACAGGTAGACTACGAGATCCGCTGCATGGTAAATGTAAGTCAAAACGATTCTTCTGCTCGCACACATAATACACACCAACGCCACGAAGCTAACAGACACCAGTTATATGTACAGTCAGTAACTTTTATGTCTCTCCTCCCTAGCCATTAAGAAATTGCGTTGCTTAAGCGGAGAGCGAAGCATGAACTGGTCTACGATGATAAGGAAATCAACACAGTGATTTGAAGAGAGCTGGCTGAAAATCAACAATACTCTGCGTCTTGAACCAGTCAAGACAGGAAGGGACAGAGACAGACACTCCAGACACGCTCTCTGGATATGAATGGCCACATGATAGAATATTAGAGCGACAGGCACAGGAACAAGGGGAGCTTGCTACTGGGAGGCGCTGCAGGTCTTGGAGTGAGCCACTGGTAGTTCCTGGAGGGCTGCCACGCATGCCACGGACCGGCGCTCAACACTGTGATAGGCGGTTGAGGTCCCAGTGCTGTATGTCGAAGCTTTTGAAGGAGGGCCATAGTGGACGATGCTGTTCCTGCCTGAGGGTGCAAGTCCTGGAGGACTATTCTGTAGGGGAGCAAACAGAAGAATCCTTTGTCAATAAGGTCTTCTGGAGGTTTACCTATTCTCAGGGTCTAAACAGCGGCTGTTTCTGTGATAGGTTCACAATGGTTAAAGTGAACCCCATGCTACATGAAGGAGAGTTTTGGTTTTAGAGGAGCGACACGAACACAACGAACCAAACAAAGCAGAACTAAGACCAAAGACGGACTATTCATTCAAGTGGCAATTGAACAATTGACGGAGGGAAAAAGAAAATATACGCAAAAGGAAGGGAAAAGGAGTTACGAAGGCACAAACGAGGAGGGTGTAGGAAGAGGAGGAGGAGGATAGAGGAGAAGGGAATCAGCGCTTTACACTTACATTCTTTTTCTCTGAACATGAGTAGCCACGTCTGTTAGCACTTCTGTTCACTGCCTGCCAGTCCAAGGCCACGAGTTGGGGCCTGAGAGACACTGATGAGATGTGAATTCACCACCACCACCACCACCACCACTCACCACAAGGCACCTTTACCACTTTTTGTCTTGTAGTGAAGGAGGCTCAAGGGCTTATGATTTGGATATGAGAACTGGAGGCCATGCATTATACTGTATGCCCCTCAACCTCACTCCAATACCCCTGTCCCTCAACCCACCAGCAAAAGGCTCTATTGTTGCAACATTAGTCTTAAACCTGACTCTTTCCACCCTCCTTTCACACTAACATCTTTTCCACTCCAATCTTTCGTCCACCTACCCACCCATTTTCGTCCATTCTCGTCCATCCTCCTGCCCACGAACACGCCCAGCAAACACCTCAACTGTCCCAACCTCACTACGGCCATCCCACACCCTGTATCCCTTCAATGGTCCAGTTTGTTTTATGCTTCAGTGGTGCCTTACGCAATTGTATTACCACCTCTCTTGCGTGCCAGCAAGCAAAATATCGTATCAGCATCTTTCCATTTCGGTAGTTTCTGACTTCAATAAATATAATTAGAAAAAACGAAAACGATCATTTAATGTTTTAACGATAACTTTAAATTTTTATCGTTGTATGTGGTTACGACTGTCTGGAGTTTAAAAATGATAATGCGGTGTTCAGATACGACAATTTGACAACGCCACAGCCCTGTTTGCCTTCTCTGACTCTTTTGCTGGTCTCTAATGTCTGCCCTTCCCCTCCTTCCTTTAACTTTATTTTGTCCTCCTTTTTTTACTTTCACTCTCTTAAAATGTCCGGTTCAGTTACCATTTCTTTATCTTTGTTTATTCTGATTCACTTCTCTCTCTCTTTCTCTCCACATGCAAAAGATGGATTTCAACCTTTACTTCTTTTTTCATTTTAAACTCGGTCATTAGGAATGTCAATCTGCATTTTTCTCTTTGTGTGTGTGTGTGTGTGTGTGTGTGTGTGTGTGTGTGTGTGTGTGTGTGTGTGTGTGTGTGTGTGTGTGTGTTCGTACCTAATTGTTCTTATCTTATTCGTATTTTTACATTATCAAGTCGAGCTTGCATTGTCTCCTTCTTTCGAACTGATTGCATTTTTTAAATCAGAATGTTTTTTTTTCACTGTGAATTATGTGTGTGTGTGTGTGTGTGTGTGTGTGTGTGTGTGTGTGTGTGTGTGTGTGGTGTGTGTACTGCACCATTTTTCCATATATTCGTTTAACAGGATTGTTGAACCTGTAATGTCTGTCTTTGAAACTTAATTAATATATATCTTATTAGAGAGAGAGAGAGAGAGAGAGAGAGAGAGAGAGAGAGAGAGAGAAGGGAGAGTATCTGGGGTGTGTGTGTGAGAGAGAGAGTGAAGGGAGAGGACCAGTGTGTGTGGTTTGTGTAAAGGAGAGAAGGAGGAGACCAGGTGTGTGTGTGGGGAGGAGAGAATGAGAGGTTGGGGGTTCCTTGTGTGTGTGTGTGTGTGAGAGAGAGATCTGTGTGGAGAGAGAGAGACCTGTGGAGAGAGAAGGAGAGTACTCCATGTGTGTGAAGGGAAAGAGAGAGAGAAGGAGAGAGAGAGAGAGAGAGAGAGAGAGAGAGAGAGAGAGAGAGAAGGAGAGAGAGAGAGAGAGAGAGAGAGAGAGAGAGAGAGAGAGAGAGAGGAGAGAGAGAGAGAGAGAGAGAGAGAGAGAGAGAGATTTATATAGATTTACAGATTTGTTATAGAAAATCAGACCAGACCCCATGGTCCAGACTTGGTGGTCTGTCCTTAAACCTAAGTGATTTTACATTAATCAGAAGACTCCAAAACGTTGCATTTCTACTCTAGTTGATATTAAGTTGAAGGAAGTGACGGTCGAGCTTATTTTGAAGGAGTCAATCGTGTTACACTGGACCACTGACGGTGGGAGCTTATTCCATTCTCGCACTACAACGTTGGTGAAGAAAAATTTGGTGCAGTCTGAATTTACTTGTCTATCTGAGTTTTACGCCATTGTTCCTCGTGCGCAAAGTGTCATCGATCATAAACAATGTTGATCTGTCTACATTCGTGAAACCATTAAGTATTTTAAAACATTCGATCAGTTTTTCCTCGGAGGCGACGTTTCTCAAGAGAACATGTTAGGGTGAAAGCCTTTCTTCGTAGGATTTGTTGCGCAAGGAAGGATCATTTTCGTTGCCCGACGCTGAACACCTTCTAATTTAGCAATATCCTTTGCATGGTGGGGAGACCAAAACTGTACCGCATATTCCAAGTGGGTCTGACTAAACTGTTGTAGAGCAGGGTATTACATCTTTATTCTTGAATACAAAGTTTCTTTTAATGAAGCCCAACATTCTGTTCGCTTTATTTGCTGCATCGATGCATTGCTGTGAGAATTTGAGGTTTGACGCGATTTTGACCCCCAAGTCTTTGACGCATTGAACGCTTTTGAGTTTAACGCCGCGCATTTCGTATTCGAACTTCTTATTCCTCGTTCCAACTTGAAGGACCTGGCACTTGTCTACGTTAAAGGGCATCTCCATCTATCCGACCAAGCTGAAATTTTGTGCAAATCCTCTTGGAGGCTTTGCCTGTCTTCGTCAGTGAGAACCGAGTTGCCAATCTTTGTGTCGTCTGCAAAGTTACTAATGCGGTTATTGAGTCCAACATCCACGTCGTTGATGTAAATAATGAAGAGCACTGGGCCAAGGACCGAGCCCTGAGGGACGCCACTAGTGACAGGCGCCCACTCTGAGTTAAATCCGTCAATCACTACTCTTTGTTGTCTGTTGCTCAACCAATTCGCGATCCATTGGTTTACTTGACCGTCAATACCTATTTGCTTTAATTTGTAAAGTAATTTATGATGCGGGACTTTATCAAACGCTTTCTGGAAATCAAGATAGACTACGTCCAGTGATTTGGTTACGTCATAAACAGTGAAGAGGTCGTTATAAAAGGTTAATAGGTTTGATAGGCAGGATCTTTTGTTTCGGAAGCCATGTTGTGAGTCCCCAATCAATGAGTGGCTTTCAAGGTAATTCACAATTTTGTCTCTAATTATGCCCTCAAGTAGCTTACCTACAACCGAAGTTAGACTAATGGGCCTGTAAGTTAGACTAATGGGCCTGTAGTTAGACTAATGGGCCTGTAAATCACTTAGGAGAGAGAGAAGGAGAGTATCTGTGTGTGTGTGTGTGAGAGAGAGAGAGAGAGAGAGAGAGAGAGAGAGTATCTTTGTGTGTGTGTGTGTGTGTGTGAGAGAGAGAAGGAGAGTATCTGTGTGTGTGTGTGTGTGTGTGTGTGTGTGTGTGTGTGTGTGAGAGAGAGAAGGAGAGTATCTGTGTGTGTGTGTGTGTGAGAGAGAGAGAGTATCTGTGTGTGTGTGTGTGTGTGTGTGTGTGTGTGAGAGAGAGAAGGAGAGTATCTGTGTGTGTGTGTGTGTGTGTGTGTGTGTGTGTGTGTGTGTGTGTGTGTGTGTGAGAGAGAGAGAGAGAGAGAGAGAGAGAGAGAGAGAGAGAGAGAGAGAGAGAGAGAGAGAGAGAGAGAGAGAGAGAGAGAGAGAAGTAGAGTATCTGTGTGTGTGTGTGTGTGAGAGAGAGAAGGAGAGTATCTGTGTGTGTGTGTGTGTGTGTGTGTGTGTGTGTGTGTGTGTGTGTGTGTGTGTGTGT
This sequence comes from Eriocheir sinensis, assembly GCF_024679095.1. Classification (NCBI taxonomy): domain Eukaryota; kingdom Metazoa; phylum Arthropoda; class Malacostraca; order Decapoda; family Varunidae; genus Eriocheir; species Eriocheir sinensis. The sequence continues at coordinate 103,005 of NW_026112207.1, read as the reverse complement.
GTGTGTGTGAGAGAGAGAGAGAGAGAGAGAGAGAGAGAGAGAGAGAGAGAGAGAGAGATAGATTTACATAGATTTACATAGAAAATCAGACCACACAGACCCCATGGCCCAGACTTGATGGTCTGTCCTTAAACCTAAGTGATTTTACATTAATCAGAAGACTCCAAAACGTTGCATTTCTACTCTAGTTGATATTAAGTTGAAGGAAGTGACGGTCGAGCTTATTTTTGAAGGAGTCAATCGTGTTACACTGGACCACTGATGGTGGAAGCTTATTCCAATCTCGCACTACAACGTTGGTGAAGAAAAATTTGGTGCAGTCTGAATTTACTTGTCTACATTTGAGTTTTATTCCATTGTTCCTCGTTCGCAGTGTCATCGATCATAAACAATTTTGTTCTGTCTACATTCGTGAAACCATTAAGTATTTTAAAACATTCGATCAGTTTTCCTCGGAGGCGACGTTTCTCAAGAGAGAACATGTTAAGGGTGGAAAGCCTTTCTTCGTAGGATTTGTTGCGCAAGGAAGGGATCATTTTTGTTGCCCGACGCTGAAAACCTTCTAATTTAGCAATGTCCTTTGTATGGTGAGGAGACCAAAACTGTACCGCATATTCCAAGTGGGGTCTGACTAAACTATTGTATAGCGGAAGTATTACATCTTTATTCTTGAATAAAAAGTTTATTTTAATGAAGCCCAACATTCTGTTCGATTTATTTGCTGCATCGATGCATTGATGTGAGAATTTGAGGTTTGACGCGATTTTGATCCCCAGGTCCTTAACGCATTGAACTCTTTTGAGTTTAACGTCGCACATTTCGTAATCGAACTTCTTATTCCTTGTTCCAACTTGAAGGACATGACATTTGTCTACAAGAGAGAGAGAGAGAGAGAGAGAGAGAGAGAGAGAGAGAGAGAGAGAGAGAGAGAGAGAGAGAGAGAGAGAGAGTTAATGGGTAATAAAATTCTGAAAAGGAGGTAAAATTGGAGTGTTTGAATTGGGCAAAAACTCTCACTGCTTGAAATGAGTGTGACAGTCAAATGTTTTTTTTCGCAACCTTTTTCCCACTTTCTGCGACTTTTCGTTTCCTTTTTATTGGTTCGACTCTTTTTGTAATAATTTCGAGTTTTTCGTTTACTGTACGATCGTTCATTTCCCTTTTTTTCATTTAGTGTGTTTCTTGTTCCTATCGTTCTTTTCTATACTTGTTTTCATTTTCAGTTTATTTTTCATGTTTTTGTTGTGCTTCTTCTCTTCTTACTTTGTGTTTTTGTTTCTTCCATACTGTTGTTCCTATTAACTTGACCTCCTCTTCCTTCTCCTCCTCCTCCTTCTCCTCCTCCTCTTCATCATCCTCATATTCCACTTCTATTTTTCACTTCCTCCTCCTCCTTTTCTTCATCCTTCTCATCATCCATCTACTCTTCCTCCTCGTTACGTTCTTAGTGCAAGTTCTTTAATCTCTACCGTATATCTTTAATATCCTGACTAACTTAGGAAATAAGCAGGCAGCCTCATTATAAGCCATCAGACACTCCTGCCTACCCTTCCTTGTTTAAAAGTTTCCATGTTTTCTCCTCCACCTCCTCCTCCTGCTATTGCCACTCATCTTCCTTCCACGAGATTGTTCAGGAGAGAGAATTTGTCGCATTTCTCCGTTTTATTCTATCCCATCTCTCTCTCTCTCTCTCTCTCTCTCTCTCTCTCTCTCTCTCTCTCTCTCTCTCTCTCTCTCTCTCTCTCTCTCTCTCTCTCTCTCTCTCTCTCTCTCTCTCTCTCTCTCTCTCTCTCTCTCTCACCCATGATGGATGAAATAAAGATGAGAGCAAATGGCCGTCCATTTTCCTCACCTTCCAACACTCGGATACAGACGACGAAAAAAAAGATGAAAAAAGATAAGAAAATGAAGAAAGATGGACGAAATGAGAGACGTGAAGACGTGTCACGATACTGGCTCACAGTGACGTAACACAAACACAACAATGAGAACACAATAATAAAAGAAATGGGGACAGTAATCACTGCTCCTGTAACATACAATAGTACACAATAATAAATCCTAACAATTCCTAATCTATGCCGCACTGGACCTTAATCTACACAGCTCACACTTCTACTCACGAACAATACAGAAGACAGCAGCTTGGGTGAAGGGCAGGGCTCCAACGCTTCTTCTATCTTGTCTCTTCGTTTCTTCTTTCTTGAGCTCTTGTTTCTTGAGTTCTTCTTTCGTGACTTCTGGCTTGAGTCCTTCTTTCTTGAGTTCTTCTTTCGTGACTTCTGGCTTGAGTCCTTCTTTCTTGAGTTCTTCTTTCGTGACTTCTGGCTTGAGTTCTTCTTTCGTGACTTCTGGCTTGAGTCCTTCTTTCTTGAGTTCTTCTTTCGTGACTTCTGGCTTGAGTCCTTCTTTCTTGAGTTCTTCTTTCGTGACTTCTGGCTTGAGTCCTTCTTTCTTGAGTTCTTCTTTCGTGACTTCTGGCTTGAGTCCTTCTTTCTTGGTTTCTTATATCTTGCTGCTTCTGCTTGTCGCGAGTGAGTGGAGCTTTGTTCTGTTCTTGTTCTGTAGCTGTTCTGGAGCTGTTCTCTGGCTGGTGCTGGCTATTTTATATGCAATCTTGGACGAGGATGAGGGAGGAGCTCGAAGGGTGCTCGTAGGACCTAGGAGGTGTGGCCTAGATTACTGCTTGCCCTGGGTTTGGTGCTTGTCTTGGCGGAGGAGCTCAGGTACTTTTCGCGTCTCGTGGGTGGCTCTTTTGTTTCCGTGAGCTCCCACGGGGCCTTTGTTGCTACTGTACGCTCAGCTTTCGTGGATTCTTCGGAGCCTTGTGATTGGCTTCTAGTAGCGTGTTGTAGCTGTGACACACTGGCGTTTCTTCCGCGAGGCTGGAGGCCAATTAGTATGGCCAACGCTGTAGGTGTAAAGGTCAGATGGGCGTTGTCCGTTCTCATTTGCCTCACCTCGGAGTCAGGTGTCGTTGATGACTAATGAGTGGTGTCACTTACACTTATCATCCTTGCTTCGGCGTAAAGTGGCGCTGATGACTAATGACCTCTCCTGTCACTACTGTTTGTAACGCACGCGCCCGCTAATGGGCCGCTAATTGTCTCAGCGAGAAGGGACAGGGCTTGATGGTCCAACAGCGTTTCCATATTCTCTTCGTCCTCGGAGAGATAACGCCCGAGTCGCTGTGGTGGTGGTGTTGGTGATAAAGGAAGGCTGGCGACGAGGGACTGCTCCGCATGGTACGTCGTCCTTTGGACTACCCGGTTGGTTACCGAAGCTACCAAGATTACCCGGGTGGTTACCGACGTTACCAAGAGGAGGGTTTCGGTTACCCGCAGGGCTACCACATGTTGCCTTGAAGCTTTCTTTTTTCATTGTTGTATTTTGCTTATTTCTCTTTTAATCTCTGTCATCATCCATATTGGCTCTATTTACATTTCATTTCCTTGTTTAGTTCTCCTTCTAATTTTTCTTTTCATATGTTTTTTTTTCTGATATTTGTCTCATAAGACTCTCAAATGTCATTTATAGTGTTTGTTTTTATTTCATTTTCCAATTCTGCTATATACTCCTTTAACAAACTGTCTTCACTTATTTTCATGTATGTGATTTCTTGTTGTTATAGTACTTACATTTTTCTAAATTCACTTGTATAGATACACTTAGAACAGTCAGACAAATCATACTTTTCTTTGTGTTCATCTCTATGTGTCAATACTACATTCTTTGGTTCATCATCACAAAGTTATGCCACGGCCTTCCCAAGTAGTTTCTCCGGTACAGTTTGTGTTTAACAATACTATCAAGTTCCTTTTTTCAAGCCAGTTAAGCACTCTCTCACCATTAACCTCTTGTGTCCCAAGAAACCCAACATTAAAGTCCCCTACAAAGGTTCCTCTTCAATTTTATCAAGCATGTTGTTTATTTCAACTTCAATAACTCTGTTCCTTGCTTGGTCACATGTACACAAGTAACAACCTAAAACTGTATTTCCTACTACACATTTCACATGCACTGTGCTTGCTATTCACTTTTTTCTGTAACTAAATAGTCATTTTTTCTGTGCATAACACATGAACCTTTCTTGTCTTTCTCATCTCTGTTTGAGTCTGTGTACTTTAAATCATCCAAAACATTAACTTTCATATATTTTTGTTGTGTTTCCAAAGGGCACAAAAGTGTATTTTCCGATACTAGTTTTACTATTTCACATTGTTTCACTTGTCCCTTCCCCCCTTCCTCCTTCCCCCCTTCCTCCTTCCCCCCTGTGTCAATTCCCTCCCCCTTCCCCCCTTCCTCCTTCCCCCCTGTGTTAGTTCACTCCCCCTTCCCCCCTTCCTCCTTCCCCCCTGTGTTAGTTCCCTCCCCCTTCCCCCCTTCCTCGTTCCCCCCTGTGACAGTTCCCTCCCTAGTCTCGACGATGGGGTCTGTGTGGTCTGATTTTCTATGTAAACTCTCTCTCTCTCTCTCTCTCTCTCTCTCTCTCTCTCTCTCTCTCTCTCTCTCTCTCTCTCTCTCTCTCGTTTTCTCTAACTCCTCATTAATTTACGTTTTCTATATGTTTTTCACGGCAGACTTTAAAATGTATTATCTTAAGTTGTACAATTATTAGAGAAATCAGTGTATATCTGATGTCGACACCCTCATAATTAAAGACATTGTCTACAGTGTTGATTGTGGAAGTGTTTTTAATAGTTTTGGCCTAAAAACAGAAGGAAATGAGCCAAGTACGACAATCTCCTTAGCTTAGACAATTTAGTTAGGCGCAAACTATTTGCCCCAACACACGTGAAAACACTTCCTCAATATAATTTAAACCCGTAAAAACAGTAATCACATTTTCGTCAAGCATTTCCCGCCATTAAAACACACATAGAACACAAAATAAGGAACAAAATAACACAACACGATACAGGTAACAGGTCAAAGAAGAAGAAGAGGAAGACAAGATGGCCGCCGACCTCTCCTTTCCAGGCAAACACACTATTTTACCGTTTTCTCCACTTGTAAAGCCTGACGGAGGTGTCTGAGGCAGTATATCATGTGGTAATGGTTCTCCACGCCTTTAGAAACCCACAGTAACCGCCGGAGACCAAGAGAACACGGAGAAAACAGGGAGTGGAGATTGTGGGCGGATTTTTCGTGTTTATAAGTGTGTCACGGCACGTCACTCATGGCTGTGCTTTATGGCGTGTGTGCGGGGCTGTGTGCGTGTGTGAAGGCCTGTGTGCGTGTGTGAAGACTTGTGTGCGTGTTTTGGAGGGCGTGTGTGCGTGTGTGTAAAACTCTAGAATGACACCCGCACTGCCTTACACAACGCCCCTTTCCCTCACACACACACACACACACACACACACACACACACAGTCTTGTTTCCATGTGTACAGTATGATATATAGTGTCCCTGTCTTTCCTTACAACCACACAGTTACACTACTAAACATTTCAACGTCACTTATTTTGTTGGGCAGGCTCAAACTCCATCCTGGAGCTCCAGAAGAGGCCCTCTGGACTGGGGCCCAAGCAGCGGTGGACTCTCAACAACAACAACAACAACTCCGTCAAGTAACCCAGTAAGTAAAGTCTTGGTTCAGTCTGCTTGTGTCTGGATGGCTCCTGTTGCCTTCACCAAAATGGCATAGATTTGAATTTACAGATAAAAAAATACAAATTAATTTAATGTTTCATACTTGCATGGTGTTAGTGTGATTGTTAGTAAGTTTATGTGAGCAAGGCAGGGCTTCGTGGTGCAGTGGTTAGCACACTCGGCTCACAACCGAGAGAGCCCGGGTTTGATTCCCGGCGGAGTGGAAAAATTTGGGCGGCTTTTCCGATACCCTACGCTCCTGTCCACCCAGCAATGTACCAGGTATTAATGGAGGGTTGTGTCCTGTCTCCTGGGGTCTGTTCCCTTCTATAATTCCGTCCCCTTCTGTCTCCAGCATATGACCACAGATGTTGCTTTCCAACTTTTTATGTGAGCAATGCAACAAGCTCTTCCACATTTGTGTGTGTCAAGGTTTACTGCCTCAGCTGATGAGGGAGGAGTTGGCGTGAGGGCGACAGAAGGACTTGTTATAAGTGTGTCTCCTCATGACCAGTGACATGTTTACACAAACACAATAACTGAGAACAGTGACCTGCAAGGCGTGGCGTGGGTCCTGCCTGCTTGGGGTACTGTCCCGTCATACTCCTTTCATGTACAGTTAACCCAGTAGCAGCGACGGGCCAAATTTGTGGCTTTACCGTGTAGCAGCGACGGGCCAAATTTGTGGCTTTACCGTGTAGCAGCGACGGGCCAAATTTGTGGCTTTACCGTGTAGCAGCGACGGGCCAAATTTATGCCATGATATAAACCCCCCAAAATAGATGATGCATAAACTGATCACAAATGCTTTGATATATATTATGAAATGGTTTGTGAGAGTGATGATTTTTTCTCATTTTTCTCACTTAGAGGGACCATTAAGAAACATGATCCCCGCTGCTACTGGGTTAAAACATCAGCCTCCTTGGCCGTTCCATTAGGGCGCCACAACGCTCCGTGAAGCATCGCTGGGGTCCAGGGGGTTAAGGAAGGAGCCTCGCTGCTTTCAGGGGTGTGTGCATACACACAGTCTCCCCGGGGGGGTCCACAGTGTGGTGGAGAGCCATGTTTTTTCAGCGCTCTGGACTGGTGTAATATAGCGGTATAGATTTGGCTTCATAATGCAGATTTTTTGGTGTTTTGTGATTGTCTTTTGGGTGTTTTGTGGGCCTGAGGAATGTGTCGCCCCCTGACACACAGCCCAGCGGGGGTGCGCTTCACTTACATAAACATTTTTGTGTCATATAAATTTTGTTTCTATTTTCTGGAAGTGTTTCTTTACTGCACTGCATTCAGGGACCAAAAAAGTGTTACCTTGTCTAGAGGCAACACTGTCCCCAGAACATGACCCGTGGGACACTGGTGGACAAAAATGTTTCTTTCTGGGAGATTTTGGTGCTTTTAAATAATGGCCCACCTGTTTGTTGACCCCTTCTCCACCCTTAGAAGGTTTGCCGTAAAAATGCTGGGTGCCGCCCTCTGACCTAACCTGACAAAACCACACGTCTTTACTCCAAAAAATCATCTGTTCTTCCGTACAAATGAGACATTATTATTATTATCTGAGTGAGCGAGGTCATTCTTTGTTATTTTATGCCAGAAGTTGTGTGTGTTTGAAGACTTAGCTTGGGTGTTTTGGTGCCAATCTGTGCCATTACAGTCTAAAGGAGCTCAGTGGTTGTTGACACAGTTTTTTATGATGCAGAGAGAGGAGGAAGACCATGGAGAATTTACAACAATATGCACAGACAACAACAACAAGAAGAAGAAGAAGAGCAAGAAGATGAGGAGGAGGAAGAGAATGGAAGAGAAGGAGCAGCACACTATTGGTGAGTGTTGAGTTTATTTTGTCCTTGTTTCCTCCTCCTGCTTGTTGTTGTTGTTGTTGTCTTTTTTCTTCTATGTGTTGTGTCCCTCCTGGTGTGTCAGTTCCTCCTGTGTGTCCAGCAGCTGTCCCCTGCTGATGGCTTACACTTTCTTCCACCGAGGACTACCCCAGCAGCTTACCTAAGGACATGGAAACAAAAAAATACATAACAAATACCTCATTACACACACACACACACACACACACACACACTATGAATATGAGTATATGTTTGAGTCTGTGAGTGTGTGTGTGTGTATTTACCTAGTTGTAATTTTACAGGCCTGGGCTTACGCTGGTGTGGTCCCGTCTCCGTATCTATAATTATCCAACTTTCCCCGGCACACTCTTTGCCGATACTATTTCTTCACTTAGTCTTTTCCAAAGCTCTATATTTCTTTGTGGGAAGCTATATTTCTTTATGTCTCTTGAGCATCTTCCCTTCCTCAACTTTTTACTATGTCCTCTAGTATTCCTGCTGGAAGGTTCCTCTCTTAGTAGCAATTTCTCGTTATCTACTTCTTCCATTTTACTCAATAGCCTATATATTTGTATTAGGTCTCCTCTTTGTTCTAGTGTTGCTAAGTCCATTTCCTTTAGTCTCTTTTCATATGTCAGTCCCTCCAGTTCTGGAACCATTTTGTGTGTGTGTGTGTGTGTGTGTGTGTGTGTGTGTGTTTATGAGATTAATTTGTTCCTGAATTTAGTTCCCAAAGCAAAAGATCATAAACCCAAACAAATTTCCCCATGTCAATTAATGTTGTTTCCATTAATGTGTCCCCAAAACTATCCCCCAAATGAGCGCCCTAATCCTTCACAATGGTGCCAGGGTCGTGCTCAAGCTGTTTCTTTACAAGATATTTGCCAAAAGCGCTGCCTGGCTCAAGGCCCCTCATAGTAAGCTTGCTGTATCAGTAGACTCTTAATGCAAACTCTTTTCAAAGTCAAAAAAAGGAGATTATTGGGTTTGTAATGAGTCTTTTTTTCACATTGACTGTACAGAGGCAGCCCGGGCAGAGGGGCCATAAAACTCCCCCTGGAAATGGCCAAGCTCCCCAAGGCTCAGTCATGGGAAGGCAACATAAGCATTCACCACACCATGCTGTGAACCTGCTACAAATATGTGGCTCATAGTGTTGGTTCCTGCCAGTCATCCTATATGACCCGTGCCTAGCCCGTCTGTGTTTTAACTTGTATACTATCTATGGTTGTTTGTAGTTTATTTTTTATTTTTATTTTTTATGAAGAAGCATGAAGAGTATTCCAAGGGCTGGCTGGCACTTTCACACTCGTATAACAAGGAGGAGCTGCCCATTTTTTTTTTTTTTTTTTTGTTTTATTTGAGCTTGACCAACAAGACACCAGGCTTTAACCCTTTACTACGGCAGGCCAAAACGGCGCCATATCGGGGGCCACCACGCGCAAATTTCAAACGTCGCTTCTGTTTTTTCAGCCATAAACTCAATATAATCATCATGTATTATATATAAAAACATGCAGAATTAAATGGTGCACATAAAGAAACATAGATTATTTGATAATTTTGAGATGTAAGCATAATTTGCCAAGGCTTTCCTAGGAGTTGTGGGCATTTCCAGGGGTAGTTTTGTGACCCTTCCTCTGTACCGTGAACCTAAGGAAACACACATTTGACAAGGCTTTCCTAGGAGTTGTGGGCATTTCAGGGTAGTTTGTGACCCTTCCTCTGTACCGTGAACCTAAGGAAACACACATTTGACAAGGCTTTCCTAGGAGTTGTGGGCATTTCAGGGTAGTTCTGTGACCCTTCCTCTGTACCGTGAACCTAAGGAAACACACATTTGACAAGGCTTTCCTAGGAGTTGTGGGCATTTCCAGGGGTAGTTTTGTGACCCTTCCTCTGTACCGTGAACCTAAGGAAACACACATTTGCCAAGGCTTTCCTAGGAGTTGTGGGCATTCCCAGAGGTAGTTTTGTGACCCTTCCTCTGTACCGTGAACCTAAGGAAACACACATTTGGCAAGGCTTTCCTAGGAGTTGTGGGCATTTCAGGGTAGTTTTGTGACCCTTCCTCTGTACCGTGAACCTAAGGAAACACACATTTGACAAGGCTTTCCTAGGAGTTGTGGGCATTTCCAGGGGTAGTTTTGTGACCCTGGTGGTAGTGTGACCCTTCCTCTGTACCGTGAACCTAAGGAAACACACATTTGACAAGGCTTTCCTAGGAGTTGTGGGCATTTCCAGGGGTAGTTTTGTGACCCTTCCTCTGTACTGTGAACCTAAGGAAACACACATTTGACAAGGCTTTCCTAGGAGTTGTGGGCATTTCAGGTAGTTTGTGACCCTGGTGGTAGTGTTACCCATCCTCTGAACCTTGAACCTAAGGAAATACACATTTGACAAGGCTTTCCTAGGAGTTGTGGGCATTTCAGGGTAGTTTGTGACCCTGGTAGTGTGACCCTTCCTCTGTACCGTGAACCTAAGGAAACACACATTTGACAAGGCTTTCCTAGGAGTTGTGGGCATTTCCAGGGGTAGTTTTGTGACCCTGGTGGTAGTGTGACCCTTCCTCTGTACCGTGAACCTAAGGAAACACACATTTGGCAAGGCTTTCCTAGGAGCTGTGGGCATTTCAGGGTAGTTTTTTGGCCCTGGTGGTAGTGTGACCCTTCCTCTGTACTTTGAACCTAAGGAAACACACATTTGGCAAGGCTTTCCTAGGAGTTGGCATTTCAGGGGTAGTTTTGTGGCCCTGGGTAGTGTGAGTGACCCTTCCTCTGTACTTTGAACCTAAGGAAACACACATTTGGCAAGGCTTTTCTAGGAGTTGTGGGCATTTCCATCCGTCCCTTCCTTTTTCCCTTCCCTTCCTTCCCACTTTTCCCTTCCTTCCCATCCCTTCCCTTCCTTTCCATCCCTTCCTTTCCCTTCCATCCTTCCCTTCCCTCCTCTCCCATCCCTTCCCATCTCATCCCTTCCCATCCCTTCCCTTCCCATCCCTTCCCTTTCCTTCCCTTCCCGTCCTTTTCTTTCTCTTCCCTTCCCATCCCATCCCATCCTATCCCTTCCCTTCCCTTCCCTTCCCATCCCTTCCCTTCCCATCTCTTCCCATCCCATCCTTCCCTTCCTTCCCAGCCCATCCCTTCCTTTCCCATCCCATCCCTTCCCTTCCCATCCCTTCTCCTCCCTTCCCTTCCCAGCCCATCCCTTCCTTTCCCATCCCATCCCTTCCTGTCCCTTCTCTCTCCTTTCCATCCCTTCCCTTCACATCCTTTTTTCTTTCCTTCCCTTCCCCTCCCCTCCCCTCCTTCCCTTCCATCCCTTCCCTTCACTTTCCTTCCCTTCTTTAACCCTCTCTTCCCCTCCCTTCCATCCCTTCCTTTCCATCCCTTCCTTCCTTCCTCTCTTTCCTTCCTCTCCTCCTTCCTTACCTTCCCCTCCCTTCTCTCTCTTCCTCTCTCTCTCTCTCTCTCTCTCTCTCTCTCTCTCTCTCTCTCTCTCTCTCTCTCTCTCTCATTGATTTCCTTACATTTAGGAGGCTGCGTTTAGAGCAAGTGAGTCTCATTGCGTTAAGATATTTGATGCGATGATTCACTCTGTTTCCAGCGACTGCCTCAAGAGTCAAGTCATTGACCCATTTGATTTCATGGAGAATGTTTTTGTTTATTTTTTTATTAATTTATCTTATGTATTTTTGTTTTCCATTGGTCTTTTTTTTTCTTTTCTATTGGGGCGACACATGAGCTAGGTTTCGGGAGACAGGTCAGGTCATTTTGCAGACTTGTGATACTGGGCCAGACTGCACGCTGAAGTAGCACCCAATTTATAATGCTATATATATCAAAGTGTGGTAATGTTCACACAGTTAACACCAAACTTGATTTCCAGACACTAGGAACTGAAGGAGATGAGGAGGGACAGAGTGCTGAGTGTTAACTAATTTTTCTCTTATTCCTGCATTAATTTCCTTTCTATTGGTGTTTCTTTTCTTCTCTCCATCCTGTTAGCTCCCACCATGGAGTCTTAATGTGTGGAAATGTTCCAGCGTAGCTATCAGTAAACAACACCGTCACAATGGATAAGACACAGCCCGAAGCATGACCTCTCACCCGGGTGACCACCAGGTTTTGACGGCACGAGAATGACAGGTTGATGTCAAGGCAGTGAATGGCATCATGTCCACTCCACCAACTATACCTCCACAGCACACACACCCTGCCACCTTGTTTGCCGCAGGTATGGCCTGATTAGGGCTGGTGGCCTAGAGACAGATATTTCATTATTACAGCAGAGGAGGGAAGGGAGGAAAGAAAGGGGAGTATACATAGGAATACATAGGAAGAACAGACACCTGTCGGACTATGGCAGGAGGAGGGAGTGACATGAGGGAGGAGTGAGCAGAGGAGAAGAGAAACAAACAGGTCATAGCTCCATTCTTTCCCTTCCTGGCACATTGATAGGCTATTTGTCATTATGATAAGTATTCAAGCTATTTTCTTTTTTATTATATGTCGTCCTCAATAGTTAGTTTCCAATAGTTCGGATTTGGTTTTATGTGGATTTTCTATGACAATCCATATAAAACTGAAACCAAACTATTGGAAACTGTACTATTTGAGGGACGATTGTAGTGATTTTTTTTTTTCCCCAACCCTCACACCTTATATAAATCCCAGAGCTGGCAGTTTTCTTTTGTAATAGCCTACATAGACAAGCTCAGGAGAGAGGGACTTGTACCAAACAGATCATACTCTATGTCTTTTCAAATGCCTGTGTTGTCTCATTTATGTAAAGCCTGTGTCACTGAAAGAATGGTGCTTTAATAATGTATGGCATGAGTATCACAGTATTAGCCTACCAGCATCAACACCCATGTGATCTAATATGGAGCAGTGGCTAGAAGGCCTCACACAGCTGTTCATCCTTCCTGTGTAGATGGTTGATGAACAGTTGTACCTGGGGAAGGTAAACTGAGGCAATTCTGGCCTTCCTATCGGCCCATATCCCAGTGTTCAAACCTAACACAGGCCCAGAGATGATGAGCGGATTTACGTGCACTAAATTATTGAAATACCTTTTAGTTGCCCTTACAAAGCTTTGTGATGAGGTGAACTACAGGCATTTAAAAGGCCGCCTCAGTTTGCTGGAATGACCAATACTTAAGCTGCTGCTGCATGTCATATTATCAGTACAAATTGGCATGTTTGGGGTTTATATAAGGTGTGAGGGTTTTTTGAATGTTTTTTGATTTTGAAAATGCATACTAAAATAAACTACAATTCCATCTTAAAGAGAAAAGCCTCTGCAGCACGACAGAAGCTTAAGGCTATAGTTCTTACCTACAACACCAAGCTTACTAAGACCTGAGCAATGCATATAAATAGCCACGAAGCTTTTGTTACTGTTTCCCAAGATTCTGACTAACTTCTTGCACTACTGAAAGAAATTTAAGGCTATAGTACATTACATTGATCCATTATTTCTCTCACTGTTTTCTCCCCTCTGTATCTTCCTGTAAATCTCACTATCAAATTTATATCCATGTTTTCTTGTCATCTTGCCATAAAGCTTATCTATCTAAGGTGTTCCACATCAGAAGGGACAATTTTTCTCCCCAAGCTCAGAGAAAGGGAAGGAAATGAGCGAGGAAAGGAGGGAGGGAGGGAGGAAAGTGAGCAAGGAAGGAAGGGAGGAAAGGGCTGGAGAGAACATAAGAACGTAAGGAGTCTGCAAGAGACCGGTTGGCCTATACAAGGCAGCTCCTGTACACTCAACCCCACCTTACCTCACCATCCATGGCTTTATCTAACCTCTTCTTGAATGTATCTATGGTATTGGCACCCACAACATGGCTCCCAAGCCTGTTCCATTCGTCCACCACTCTACTGGTGAACCAATTCTTGCCTATGTCTTTGTTGAATCTGAATTTGTCTAACTTAAAACCATTGCCACGTGTCCTACCTGGCTCTTTCACTCTCAAAATTTTATTGACATCCCCTTTATTAAATCCCTTCATCCATTTATAGACTTCGATCAAGTCTCCTCGCAACCTTCGCCTTTCTAGCGAGTGTAGATTTAACTGCTTCAGCCTGTCTTCATAATGCAAGTTTTCACCCCTGAATCATCTTTGTCATCCTCGTCTGTACAGATTCTAACATCTTGATATCCGTTCTATAGTAGGGGGACCAGAACTGAACTGCATAATCGAGATGAGGTCTAACTAGTGCTAAGTAAAGTTTGAGGATGAATTCAGCGCTCCTATTGCTCACGCTCCTTGAGATGAAACCAAGTACTCTGTTTGCCAGATTTTTAGCCTGAATGCATTGAGCCCTAGGACGGAGGTCAGCGCTCACTAGGACTCCTAAGTCTCTCTCACGCCCAGACCTGCGCACACACACACACACACACACACACACACTGAGAACAAAATATTACAAAAAAAACAAGACATGAACAAACTCTAGGAAAAAACACAAACTTTTGCAAACAACACTCCCACACACTTTCTACTCTACCTCCTCCTTATGCTGTCCAAATTCCTCATGCAAAAGTCAACCACTGTCTGTACTCTTTCATCCCTTTCTCTAGTCAACTCTACATTTGCTTTGTCTGTTTTGTTTCCTTCCTATGACTTGAACGCTTTCTAGAAGGGAGGATCGAGACTTTTTTTTTCATTTTACGTGTTTTTTTGTATTTATTTAGAAAGCAATTATGTTTCTTCTATCTAGTAATGCATTTCAAGTCTATCACTTTATATATCATCTATGGCCATTTTTTCTATTACTCATTTACTTTTCACTGTGTTTTATTGTATATATTAGTCATATCTGTTTTGTTTATCTAGGTGGTGATATTGTCTAGGCATATCAGTTCAAATATTCTCACATTCTTTCGCCTCACAACACCTATTCCCAAAGGCCACAAGTCGGGTTCAAATAAGTATTGTTCACATTCAATGTACAGAAGCCTGGTCAATCTATCACTGGGCTAACGGTACTATCGATGCCAACACCCACAACAGCCTCTCCGGAAGCCTTACATAGTGTGGGTGTGTGAGCTCCAAAATGTTGGAGACTATGGGGCAGAATTATGTCACGAAAATGGTCCAGCCTCGGCTTTCCATTTGAAGGACGAGGAGGCTGTGAGGTGAGGCGTGGGAACATTGACTGAGTGGCTGACTGACTGACTGACTGACTGACGGGTTGACTGACTGACTGACGGACTGGGTGACAAAGAATAACTGACTGACTGACTGACTTGCTGACTGACTGACTGACTGGGTGACAAAGAATAACTGACTGACTGACTGACTGACGGGTTGACTGACTGACTGACGGACTGGGTGACAAAGAATAACTGACTGACTGACTGACTTGCTGACTGACTGACTGACTGACTGATTTGCTGACTGACTGACTGAGTGGCTGACTGACTGACTGACTGACTGACGGGTTGACTGACTGACTGACGGACTGGGTGACAAAGAATAACTGACTGACTGACTGATTCTGACTCACTTCACGCAATGGTCTGAAAACTGTAGGGTAACTTTGTGGCTCTCCGACCTCTTCCCTGCCCACACACACACACACACACACACACACTATTTTAATTAAATTGAATTAGATAGAGAGAGAGAGAGAGAGAGAGAGAGAGAGAGAGAGAGAGAGAGAGAGAGAGAGAGAGAGAGAGAGAGAGTGGAAAAACACACACAAACAGTATTATCTTATGAGACTTGCTTCCTCCTCCTCCTCCTCCTCCTCCTCTCCTCAAGTTTAAGAAGCATGAAGTGTTCTGCCTCATTAAGACATACAATACAGAAAAGAGAGGAGGAGGAGGAGGAGGAGGAGGACATGAGGCACGAGGAGGATTCACTTGCTTAAGATTATTAAAGTCGTATACATAACTCTCTCTCTCTCTCTCTCTCTCTCTCTCTCTCTCTCTCTCTCTTTTGCACTAATATTCCTCCCATTTTCATATATTCCATAATAATAATAATAGTAATAGTAGTAATAGTAATAATAATAATAATAATAACACATTTTACAAGTTTCTTTCTTCTTTTCCTCTTCCTCCTTCTTATTCTTTCTTTCTTCCTCCTCCTCCACGTCTTCCTCCTCCCCTCTTCTTGTCAATACTATCTAATCTTTATCTAGCTATCCATCTATCTCCATCAATCAACTGTTACTTTTTCTCCTTCCTATTTCTTCTATCATTCCATCTATCGATCTTCCTTTATCAACAGTTCCTTCTTCCTCCTCCTATTCTTTCCTCCTCCTCCTCTTCCTTCCTTTCCTTCCCTTCTTCTTTCCCATCAACACATTCTGCCCCTCAACCATATTAGGAAGCTCGTGTGTGTGTGTGTGTGTGTGTGTGTGTGTGTGTGTGTGTCCTTCTTCTTCCCATCAACACATTCTGCCCTCAACCATATTAGGAAGCTGTGTGTGTGGAAGCCCTTTCGTGTGTGTGTGTGTGTGTGTGTGTGTGTGTGTGTGTGTGCGTGTGTGTGTGTGTGTGTGTGTGTCCTTCCCTTCTTCTTTCCTATCAACACATTCTGCACTCAACCATATTAGGGAAACCTTTCGTGTGTGTGTGTGTGTGTGTGTGTGTGTGTGTGTCCTTCCCGTCTCTTTCCCATCAACACATTCTGCCCTCAACCATATTAGAAGCCTGTGTGTGTGTGTGTGTGTGTGTGTGTGTGTGTGTGTGTGTGTGTGTGTTCCTCTCTTCCCACTGTAACACATTCTGCTCTCGACCATATTAGGGAAGTAACTTCCGTGTGTGTGTGTGTGTGTGTGTGTGTGTGTGTCCTTCCTGTCTCTTTCCCTCAACACATTCCCCATTCCTCAACCATATTAGGGGAAACCTTTCGTGTGTGTGTGTGTGTGTGTGTGTGTGTGTGTGTGTGTGTGTGTGTCCTTCCCTTCTCTTTCCCATCAACACATCTCTGCCTCACGACCATATTAGGGAAGCCTTTCGTGTGTGTGTAATGTGTGTGTGTGTGTGTGTGTGTCCTTCCGTCTCTTTCCCATCAACACATTTCTGCCCTCAACCATATTAGAAGGTTTTCGTGTGTGTGTGTGTGTGTGTGTGTGTGTGGTATTGTTAGAACGGCAGGAAGACGGGGAGGAGGAGGAGGAAGAAGATTTAGTGTAAGGCTCAGAAAGAGGTTCGTGAAGAAGCGGAAGGAACGAAGATGAGGAGGAGAAGAAGAGGAGGAGGAGGAGGTAAAGGAGAAGGAAGGAGGGGGCAGAAGTGGAGAATGATGGGAGGCCGAGGGAATTGACTGAGGAGGAGGAGAAGAGAAGAAGAAATAATGAAGGAGTTAAATGAAGGATCTGGGGACAAGAAAGAAAATGAGAGGAGAAAAGAAGGAGGAGGAGGAGGATAGAAGAAAATAATGAAGGATAAATTTAGCGATCTGGACAAGAAAGAAAATGAGGAGGAAAGAAGAGGAGGAGGAGGAGGTAAAGGAGTAATAGTAGAAGGAGGCAGAAGGAGAAATATAGGAGGCCAAGGGGAATGAATGAGGAGGAGGAGGAGGAAGAAATAATGAAGTTGATAATGAAAATCTGGGACAAGAAAGAGGATGGAGGAGGAGAGAAAGATGAAGAGAAAAGAATGAACAAAGGAAAGAAGAGGATGCTTGTTGATCATACTCTAAATTTTTTTCAAATGCCTGTGTTGTCTCATTTATGTAAAGCCTGTGTCAGTGAAAAGAATGGTGCTTTTATCAATGTATGGGCATGAGTATCACAGTATTAGCCTACCAGCATCAACAACACCTATGTGATCTAATATATGTAAGGTTCTGATACAGCTGTTCATCCTTCCTGTGTAGATGGTTGATGAACAGTTGTACCTAAAGGTATGGTATGAGCATCACAGTATTAGCCTACCAGCATCAACACTCCACGTGATCTAACATGCCTTTGTGACAGTGGTTAGAAGGTCTGGCTGCTTGGCCACGACTGCCAGGGCCAGGTTGGAATCCTGCCTCACATCCTCTGCTGCTGCGTGTCGAGTAAATCTAACTCCCCTCTAACCCAACCTGACGTGTAGCCCTCCCAACGCTCCCCTCATTGCACCCGGAGGCGGTTGCAAGAAACTCGCTAACCCTTCAAAATACCAGCGGCCTTACAGCAGTTTGCAGCGCACACAATATGCAGTTCAAAATGCATAGAATAGTGACATCTGGCAAGTGGAGAGAAGGTGCTGAGCAATGTTAACAGTAGCAGAGGAAGGCTAGGGACAGGGGAAGGTGGCAAGGTTAGGGAGTGCTGTGGTTAGTGTCGTTGACCCTGGCACTGAAAAAGACCAAGGAGGAGAATAAAGCTTGGGAAGGGTGTAGGAAGAGGAGGAGGAGGAGGAAGAAATAATGAAGGATAACGAAGGATCTGGGACAAGAAAGAAAATGAGAGGAGAAAGAAGAAGAGGAGGAGGAGGAGGTAAAGGAGAAGGAAGGATGCAGAAGTGAGAAATATGGAGGCCAAGGGAATGAATGAGGAGGAGGAGGAGGAGGAAGAAATATATATATATATATATGATATATATATATATATATATATATATATATATATATATATATATATATATATATATATATATATATATATATATATATAGAAATATATATATGAGAGGAGATATATATAGAGGAGGAAGGAGGAGGAGAGAGAGAAGAGGAATGAAGGAAGTCAAATGCCTGTGTTGTCTCATTTCTGTAAAGCCTGTGTCAATGAAAGAATGGTATGGCATGAGTATCACAGTGTTAGCCTACCAGCATCAACACCACGTGATCTAATATGGAGCAGTGGTTAGAAGGCCTCACACAGCTGTTCATCCTTCCTGTGTAGATGGTTGATGAACAGTTGTTGAAGGTATGGCATTATCACAGTGTTAGCCTACCAGCATCAACACCCATGTGATCTAATATGCCTTTGTAGTGGTTAGAAGGCCTGGCTGGCCACGACTGCCAGGAATCCTCCTCACATCCTCCGCTGTGTGTCAAGTAAATCTAACTCCCCCAACCCAACTTGACATAGCCCCCTCCCAACACCCCTCATTGCACCCCGAGGCGGCTGCAAGAAACTCGCTAACCCTTCAAAAATCAGCAGCGGCCTTGCTAGCAGTTTGCAGCGCACATAATATGCAGTTCAAAATGCATAGAATAGTGACGTCTAAGCAAGTGAGAAGGTGCTGCTGCTGGAGCAATGTTAAATAGTAGCAGAGGAAGGCCAGGGACAGGGAAGGCAGGGCAAGGTTAGGAGTGCCATGGTTAGTGTCATGGATCCTGGCACTGAAAAGACCAAGGGAGGAGAATAAGGCTTGGGAAGGGAATTTTAGGAAGAAAAGAAGGCAGAGAGGGAGAGAGAACATTAAGGGAAAAATACCTAATAAAAGAACAGGAAAGAAAAAAAAGCTTGAAGGAAATATATTAACCCGTACAGTGTGGTCTTTTATAGGGGTCATGCCAGGTGGAACTTTTTCCTATTTTTTTATTTGACCCTAAAAATGTACAAAAAATTACAAATTATTTCATATATATATATATATATATATATATATATATATATATATATATATATATATATATATATATATATATATATATATATATATATATATATATATATATATATATATATATATATATATATATATATATATATATATATATATATCAGAGCTAACGATGTCGTACCAGGAAAGGGAAATTTGTCTTTACATTTTTTTAGAGCCAATATTCTCTCCATTATAAACACTTCTCACTGCCCCAAAGTGTGAGTAATGTATTAGTACTTCTTTACATCACAAAAACCTAAAAAAATAAACAATAATTGTAAGTACAAGAAAATGATTGGATCAGACAACACTTCAAGGCCGTGTGTACTACAGCCGTAGTTCACAAAGTTCAACAAAACACTATGAAGCTTCCGACGATAAGTTTTCATTTCCGATTACTGTGAACCATAATTTACAATTCCACATGCCTTACTGATTATAGAATCAAGGAGTTATTACCTAGAAGGAAGTAACTTACCTTCTTGTATAATGATTTTTGTTGGAATGCGGACAAATGTACAGAAAACCCTTTAACGTCCATTTAAAAATACGAAGACTTGTCAAGTTATTGCTCTTTACTGTCAATGAACAATGTTACATACAAAAAAACAAAAATAAAGGGAATATAAGCCCTTAAAAGAGCTTGCGTGTATATATGTACTAAACACTTCCCTAAGAGGTACGTACACACTCAAAAACTATCGTTACCGTGGGGTCCGAAGAACTTCACAACAGCAACCGGTAATCTCGGGTTGGTAAGGTGCTGTCACCCCATCACCTCAGCTCTGCTGGGGGAGCAGGACAGGGCCCCTGTAAGGGAGGGATAGAGAGGAAGGGAGACACTGAGACACCAGATATCACCATAATATTAACGGAGTGATTTGAGTGCCACTTGTTTAAGCTTTTTATTCACAAATTATTAAACAATAATGCTCATGTGATATACGTAACAGCGGTGGGTAGAAGTATTCTCCCATATCAAAGACAAAAACAACCATCAACGCATGTCAGATATAGTTCAGTCCATGATGTGCCATCCTGGCACTAATGCTTCCACTGAACGTGTCTTTTCTTTCATGAACAAGTTGTGGACATCTGAAAAAAGAAAAAAAAATTGCAATGGTAATAGCATTGCTGCTAAGAAAGATAAAGTTTAAACAGAGTTGGATGGACTTCTACAGGTTGTTTAAATCTACTCTCTTGTGCTGCCTCATTGCCTAATAAAAAGTAGGAACTTTGCACGCTTTTAAGTTGATGAATAAGGAATTTGGCGCGGGCATTTTGAATTGCCTGTTCTCAATGGCTTCATCCTTGGTGTCTGTTTGTATCGTGCTGAATGTGTATCGATAGTTTTTTGAGCGTGTGAACGTACTAAACACTGTACGGGTTAATGGTCCCTCTAAGCGAGAAAAATGACAAAAAATCACCCCTCACACAAAGCACTTCATAATATATATATATATATATATATATATATATATATATATATATATATATATATATATATATATATATATATATATATATATATATATATATATATATATATATATATATATATATATATATATATATATATATATATATATATATATATATACATTATCAGCCACAATTTGCCTATGTTAAACGTCGCTGCTACACGGTACAGCCACAAATTTGGCCGTCGCTGCTACACGGTACAGCCACAAATTTGGCCGTCGCTGCTACACCACAAATTTGGCCCGTCGCTGCTACGGTACAGCCACAAATTTGGCCCGTCGCTGCTACAGTACAGCCACAAATTTGGCCCGTCGCTGCTACACAGTACAGCCACAAATTTGGGCTACACGGTACAGCTGACCGGTACAGCCACAAATTTGGCCCGTCGCTGCTACACACAGCCACATTGGTACAGTACAACCACGTCGCTGCCACACACACACACAAATTTGGCCCACGCTGCTCAGTTAATGCAAGGCCATCCAGACGGAGACCTCTCCACTCCCTCAGTGACCCGTCAGTCGAGTAGGACAGCGGTCAGGTCAGCCTGGGCTGCTGTCAACCTCACTGTTTCCCTTGTGTTGTTTGTTTGTTTGTATTACTTGTTTTAACATACATAACGAAAAGAATGCAAACAAATAATGTATTCATTAAGTATGCATAATAGTAATAATGATACATATACATCAATTGAAACTTATCAGCAAAATCTTGAATGTTAAAGAACATAATGTCAAGACATATCAGCTTCTTGATGGATCAAGGAATACACACACACACACACACACAGTATAATACACACACACACACACACACACACACACACACACAGTATAATGGTACAGTATAACTCATATCTAACACACACACACACACACACACTCACACACACACAGTATAATGGTAAGTATACATCAATTGAAACTTATCAGCAAACATCTTGACACACACACACACACACACACACACACAGTATAATGGTACGGTATAACTCATCTAACACACACACACACACAGTATAATGGTACAGTATAACTCATATCTAATACACACACACACACACACACACACACACACACACACACACACACACACAGTATAATGGTACAGTATAACTCATATCTAACACACACACACACACACACACACACACACACACATTATAATGGTACAGTATAACTCATATCTAACACACACACACACACACACACACACACACACAGTATAATGGTACAGTATAACTCATATCTAACACACACACACACACACACACACACACACACACACACACAGTATAATGGTACAGTATAACTCATCTAACACACACACACACACACACACACACACACACACATTATAATGGTACAGTATAACTCATATCTAACACACACACACACACACACACACACGCACACACACACAGTATAATGGTACAGTATAACTCATATCTAATACACACACACACACACACACACACAGTATAATGGTACAGTATAACTCATATCTAACACACACACACACACACACACACACACACAGTATAATGGTACGGATACCTTGCCATGAAGCAAGGCTTTGCCGTTTATTGCAAGCGGTTGTAATATTCATATCATATCATTTATATATGGATACCATTGTATGATATTCAAATTCATATATACTCAATATAACACATTCATGTCAGATAACATGTTTTTCATTGTATCCTTGCCCTAGCAAATACTACTACTAATCACATCATTCATAACACCCTATCACATCTCACTAACATGCTATATATATATATATATATATATATATATATATATATATATATATATATATATATATATATATATATATATATATATATATATATATATATATATATATATATATATACATTTTCATCTCATATAAGCATATTTTATTCATATCATATATTGATATGTATTGCATCTAGTATATTTATATCCATGTTTACTGTTTATATTCATATAATTATATCATGTTATTCTTTTTTCACACATATTATGCCTAGCATATGTAAAGAACCACATCATGTTCATACTGTATTCATCAGTGATTAGTCACACCATATACATAATCATATCACAGTCACATTCCTCTCATAACGCATCATATTCATATATTCACATCACCAATATTCATATAATAATACATGTGTAACACAGGCTATTTTATGAACTATATTATTGGCTGTTATAATGCCTGACAAACCCTCATCATTTAATACAGCCGTAATGGGTTTTGTACATGCTGATTGTACTGACTATCTCACTGTGCTGAACATGTTATCATGCAGCAGCTGCTTCACCCCGTTTGTTTGTGGCACGCAGCGCCTCCTCGTCTTGTGGGAAGGAAAACACCATCACTCTGGGTCCAGTTTTGAAGCTTCCCTCCCAGTAAGGCACACAACTTGTATGGCAGTATTGTTATCTGGGTAAGAGGCAGAAACAATGTTAACAAGTTTTCACTGTTTTCAGAGTCAATAATGCACAAAACAGAGTGACCTCTCCTGACCACAGCTGACCCGACACTACCTGGCACTACTTGGCCTACGTCACGGCCTCTCCCCCACAAATTTGGCCCGTCGCTGCTACACAGTACAGCCACAAATTTGGCCCGTCGTTCCACGGTACAGCCACAAATTTGGCCCGTCGCTGCTACACAGTACAGCCACAAATTTGGCCTGTCGCTGCTACACGGTACAGCCACAAATTTGGCCCGTCGCTGCTACACGGTACAGCCACAAATTTGGCCCGTCGCTGCTACACGGTACAGCCACAAATTTGGCCCGTCGCTGCTACACGGTACAGCCACAAATTTGGCGTCGCTGCTACGGTACAGCCACAATTTTGGCCCGTCGCTGCTACACGGTACAGCCACAAATTTGGCCCGTCGCTGCTTCACGGTACAGCCACAAATTTGGCCCGTCGCTGCTTCCGGGTTAATGCAAGGCCATCCAGACGGGAGGCCTCTTCACTCCCTCAGTGACCCGTCAGTCGAGTAGGGACAGCGGTCGGGTCAGCCGGGGCTGCTGTCAACCTCACTGTTTTCCTTGTGTTGTTTGTTTGTTTGTATTACTTGTTTTAACACACATAACGAAAAGAATGCAAACAAATAATGTATTCATTAAGTATGCATAATAGTAATAATGATACATATACATCAATTGAAACTTATCAGCAAAATCTTGAATGTTAAAGAACATAATGTCAAGACATATCAGCTTCTTGATGGATCAAGGAATACACACACACACACACACAGTATAATGGTACGGTATAACTCATATCTAACACACACACACACACACACACACACAGTATAATTGTACAGTATAAATCATATCTAACACACACACACACACGCACACACACACACACACACACACACACACACGCAGTATAATGGTACTGTATAACTCATATCTAACACACACACACACACACACACACACACACACTATAATGTTACTGTATAACTCATATCTAACACACACACACACACACACACACACACACACACACACACAGTATAATGGTACGGTATAACTCATATCTAACACACACACACACACACACACACACACACACACACACACAGTATAATGGTACAGTATAACTCATCTAACACACACACACACACACACACACACACACACACACATTATAAAGTTACAGTATAACTCATATCTAACACACACACACACACACACACACACACACACACACAGTATAATGGTACAGTATAACTCATATCTAACACACACACACACACACACACACACACAGTATAATGGTACAGTATAACTCATATCTAACACACACACACACACACACACACACACACAGTATAATGGTACGGATACCTTGCCATGAAGCAAGGCTTTGCCGTTTATTGCAAGCGGTTGTAATATTCATATCATATCATTTATATATGGATACCATTGTATGATATTCAAATTCATATATACTCAATATAACACATTCATGTCAGATAACATGTTTTTCATTGTATCCTTGCCCTAGCAAATACTACTACTAATCACATCATTCATAACACCCTATCACATCTCACTAACATGCTATATATATATATATATATATATATATATATATATATATATATATATATATATATATATATATATATATATATATATATATATATATATATATATATATATATATATGCATTTTTCATTCATCTCATATAAGCATATTTTATTCATATCATATATTGATATGTATTGCATCTAGTATATTGATATCCATGTTTACTGTTTATATTCATATAATTATATCTTGTTATTCTTTTTTCACACACATTATGCCTAGCATATGTAAAGAACCACATCATGTTCATACTGTATTCATCAGTGATTAGTCACACCATATACATAATCATATCACAGTCACATTCCTCTCATAACGCATCATATTCATATATTCACATCACCAATATTCATATATAATAATACATGTGTAACACAGGCTATTTTATGAACTATATTATTGGCTGTTATAATGCCTGACAAACCCTCATCATTTAATACAGCCGTAATGGGTTTTGTACATGCTGATTGTACTGACTATCTCACTGTGCTGAACATGTTATCATGCAGCAGCTGCTTCACCCGTTTGTTTGTGGCACGCAGCGCACGCCTCCTCGTCTTGTGGGAAGGAAAACACCATCACTCTGGGTCCAGTTTTGAAGCTTCCCTCCCAGTAAGGCACACAGCACTTGTATGGCAGTATTGTTATCTGGGTAAGAGGCAGAAACAATGTTAACAAGTTTTTCACTGTTTTCAGAGTCAATAATGCACAAAACAGAGAGCGTGACCTCTCCTGACCACAGCTGACCCGACACTACCTGGCACTACTTGGCCTACGTCACGGCCTACTCCCCCCCCCCCACAAATTTGGCCCGTCGCTGCTACACAGTACAGCCACAAATTTGGCCCGTCGCTGCTACACGGTACAGCCACAAATTTGGCCCGTCGCTGCTACACAGTACAGCCACAAATTTGGCCTGTCGCTGCTACACGGTACAGCCACAAATTTGGCCCGTCGCTGCTACACGGTACAGCCACAAATTTGGCCCGTTGCTGCTACACGGTACAGCCACAAATTTGGCCCGTCGCTGCTACACGGTACAGCCACAAATTTGGCGCGTCGCTGCTACACGGTACAGCCACAAATTTGGCCCGTCGCTGCTACACGGTACAGCCACAAATTTGGCCCGTCGCTGCTTCACGGTACAGCCACAAATTTGGCCCGTCGCTGCTTCCGGGTTAATGCAAGGCCATCCAGACGGGAGGCCTCTCCACTCCCTCAGTGACCCGTCAGTCGAGTAGGGACAGCGGTCGGGTCAGCCGGGGCTGCTGTCAACCTCACTGTTTTCCTTGTGTTGTTTGTTTGTTTGTATTACTTGTTTTAACATACATAACGAAAAGAATGCAAACAAATAATGTATTCATTAAGTATGCATAATAGTAATAATGATACATATACATCAATTGAAACTTTTCAGCAAAATCTTGAATGCTAAAGAACATAATGTCAAGACATATCAGCTTCTTGATGGATCAAGGAATACACACACACACACACACACAGTATAATGGTACGGTATAACTCATATCTAACACACACACACACACACACACACACAGTATAATGGTACGGTATAACTCATATCTAACACACACACACACACACACACACACACAGTATAATGGTACGGTATAACTCATATCTAACACACACACACATACACACACACACACAGTATAATGGTACAGTATAACTCATATCTAACACACACACACACACACACACACAGTATAATGGTACAGTATAACTCATATCTAACACACACACACACACACACACACACACACACGCACACACACACAGTATAATGGTACGGTATAACTCATCTAACACACACACACACACACACACACACACAGTCTAATGGTACAGTATAACTCATATCTAACACACACACACACACGCACACACACACATTATAATGGTACAGTATAACTCATATCTAACACACACACACACACACACACACACACACACACACACACACACACACAGTATAATGCAACAGAAAAAAGCATCTCTAACACACACACACACACACACACACACACACACACACACACACACACAGTATAATGGTACAGTATAACTCATATCTAACACACACACACACACACACACACACAGTATAATGGTACAGTATAACTCATATCTAACACACACACACACACACACACACACACTATAATGGTACAGTATAACTCATATCTAACACACACACACACACACACACACACACAGTATAATGGTACAGTATAACTCATATCTAACACACACACACACACACACACACACACACACACACACAGTATAATGGTACAGTATAACTCATATCTAACACACACACACACACACACACACACAGTATAATGGTACAGTATAACTCATATCTAATACACACACACACACACACACACACACACACAGTATAATGGTACAGTATAACTCATATCTAACACACACACACACACACACACACACACACACACACACACACACAGTATAATGGTACGGATACCTTGCCATGAAGCAAGGCTTTGCCGTTTATTGCAAGCGGTTGTAATATTCATATCATATCATTTATATATGGATACCATTGTATGATATTCAAATTCATATATACTCAATATAACACATTCATGTCAGATAACATGTTTTTCATTGTATCCTTGCCCTAGCAAATACTACTACTAATCACATCATTCATAACACCCTATCACATCTCACACACACTCTATATATATATATATATATATATATATATATATATATATATATATATATATATATATATATATATATATATATATATATATATATATATATATATATATGTATATACATATATATATATATATATATATATATATATATATACATTTTCATTCATCTCATATAAGCATATTTTATTCATATCATATATTGATATGTATTGCATCTAGTATATTGATATCCATGTTTACTGTTTATATTCATATAATTATATCTTGTTATTCTTTTTTCACACACATTATGCCTAGCATATGTAAAGAACCACATCATGTTCATACTGTATTCATCAGTGATTAGTCACACCATATACATAATCATATCACAGTCACATTCCTCTCATAACGCATCATATTCATATATTCACATCACCAATATTCATATATAATAATACATGTGTAACACAGGCTATTTTATGAACTATATTATTGGCTGTTATGATGCCTGACAAACCCTCATCATTTAATACAGCCGTAATGGGTTTTGTACCTGCTGACTGTACTGACTGTCTCACTGTGCTGAACATGTTATCATGCAGCAGCTGCTTCACCCGTTTGTTTGTGGCACGCAGCGCACGCCTCCTCGTCTTGTGGGAAGGAAAACACCATCACTCTGGGTCCAGTTTTGAAGCTTCCCTCCCAGTAAGGCACACAGCACTTGTATGGCAGTATTGTTATCTGGGTAAGAGGCAGAAACAATGTTAACAAGTTTTTCACTGTTTTCAGAGTCAATAATGCACAAAACAGAGAGCGTGACCTCTCCTGACCACAGCTGACCCGACACTACCTGGCACTACTTGGACTACGTCACAGCCTCCTCCCCCCCCCCCCCCCGTGAAGAGGCCTCCCCCTCTAGATGGCCTTGGTTAATGGCAAAAAGATTTATTTCAAGTTTCTTTACAATAGTCTATCGATTTTAACTTATAATAATAATAATAATAATAATCAGTTTATTCAGGAAATTGCAGCCGTTAAGCTGAAAATGTACATATTAATATACAGTGCAACCCTAAAGAAAAATACAATATGAAAGGGGTGTGGGGGTTTGTGATTTACATTAACGGAGGGAAAGTAGTGATGATGCTTGAGGGGTGAAGAGGTGGAGGAGTGCGGTGTGGTAGAGCGATGAGGCGGGAAGGTAATCCTCCTCTGGAAGGCGAGTAGGTGTTAATCCGAGGTCATCCCCAGGTCACAATGCTGGGTCAGGTAGCAGCAGGTGGCCAGAGAGCAGGTAGAGGCGGTATCGGTGGTCACTCAGAAAGGGGCTTAGCGGTGGAGTGCTAATCCAACACAGGTGGCAAGACATGTGAAGACTCGCTGCTGTGCCTGGGAACAGACTGCACAGCCTCGGTGGTGAGCAGCCTGCTCATTGCCCCCACCTGGTGACAGGTCCTCCACTGCACTGCACCTGACCAGACTTCAACAGCAGGATGGGCGGGCCTGGGGAGACCTCGGGGAGTCGGCAGGGGCCTGATGGAAGGCCGCGGCGGCGACACACTCGGCGATCCCGATACCACACACGCACTCCACTCACTGTCTGTCAGACTGTCACCATGATTTCCCTTAGTCACAAAAAAATTAACTTGCTATGTAGTGATTCTGGAAGTAGGTTTCTTGATGAAAGGGGAGAGGGGGCTGGAGGGGAAGGGGAGAGGCCAACAGGCTGGCCCCGGGCTACTCCATGCGGAGCGCCATGACCCACGTCTGACCTCGGTCAGGGCTGGGCGTGACTCAGTCGTTGTCTTTCCCTGTAATCCCAAGCCATTCATAACACCATGCAGTCGTATTGTGACTATGTGTATATTCCACAAATAGATAACGTACGGAATAACAGTGAGACAGATTGCCATGTGCAGGTCATCGCTAGATCTGTCAACAATGGAGGTTTCCCCGGCCCAAGCCACAGAGCTCAAGTTAGAGTATAGTGACTTTATTTTGTTGTGATTTAACCGTGTAGCAGCGATGGGCCAAATTTGTGGCTTTACTGTGTAGCAGTGACAAGCCAAATTTGTGTCTTTACCGTGTAGCAGCGATGGGCCAAATTTGTGACTTTACCGTGTAGCAGTGATGGGCCAGATTTGTGACTTTACCGTGTAGCAGTGACGGGCCAAATTTGTGGCTTTACCGTGTAGCAGCGATGATCCAAATTTGTGACTTTACCGTGTAGCAGTGACGGGCCAAATTTGTGCCACGATATAAACCCCCCAAAAAGATGACACATAATCTGATCACAAATGCTTTGATATATATTATGAAATGGTTTGTGTGAGGGGTGATTTTTTCTCATTTTCTCGCTTAGAGGGACCATTAAGAAACATGATCCCCGCTGCTACCAGGTTAATTATTTTTTTTTGTGTGTGTGTGTATAGTGAGTGACCTGTTTGCTCCCCTTCCAGCACTGCCGACACATCCTGAAGGCCTACAACAGCACGCTTGGGGGCAGTGGACAGGTGTTCGCCATGCCCTGCTACACTATGCACATTGGGAACCTCAAGCTGTGCAAG
This sequence comes from Eriocheir sinensis, assembly GCF_024679095.1. NCBI lineage: Eukaryota > Metazoa > Arthropoda > Malacostraca > Decapoda > Varunidae > Eriocheir > Eriocheir sinensis. The sequence goes on along the minus strand of NW_026112207.1, from coordinate 73,125 downwards.
CCTAAGGTATGCTACTGCTGCTGTTATTACTACGAATGTTAATGATTTTTATTTATTTATTTATTATTTATTTTTTTATGGGGTCTTCGTGGTGCACTGGTTCACACACTAGGCTCACAACCGAGAGAGCCCGGGTTCAATTCCCGAGTGGAGTGGAAAAATTTGGGCGGCTTTTCCAATACCCTACGTAGCCCCTGTCCACCCAGCAGTGTACCAGGTATTAATCGGGGGTTGTGTCCCGTCTCCTGGGGTCTGTTCCCTTCTCCTATAATTCCTTACCCTCCTGTCTCTCTCCGGCATATGACCACAGATGTTGTGTCCCGTCTCCTGGGGTCTGTTCCCTTCTCCTATAATTCCTTCCCCTTCTGTCTCTCTTCGGCATATGACCACAGATGTTGTGTCCCGTCTCCTGGGGTCTGTTCCCTTCTATAATTCCTTACCCTCCTGTCTCTCTTCGGCATATGACCACAGATGTTGTGTCCCGTGTCCTGGGGTCTGTTCCCTTCTCCTATAATTCCTTCCTTTCCTGTCTCTCTCCGGCATATGACCACAGATGTTGCGTTCACTAAACAAAACTCTCTCTCTCTCTCTCTCTCTCTCTCTCTCTCTCTCTCTCTCTCTCTCTCTCTCTCTCTCTCTCTCTCTCCTTATTGCCTTTGAGCTGCCTCCCTTTGCTGTAAAAATAAAAAATAGAAAGTTTTCACAATTTTGATATATTTTTTTCATTGCCTACTGATCATCCTTTTCTTCCCTGCGGCCCACAAAGTGTGAGTTACCCGAGGGTTTGGATTGACTTCAACCTGGGCACCTCCTCCATCCTCATCCTGTGCCAGGTGGAGAGCATGGCCCAGCCCTCCCACCCGGTGAGTCAGTCAGGTAGTTGCTAGGTGACTAGGGGCCGTATAGCTAAACATTCCGTCGCCAAAGTTCACATATTTGACAAGGCATTCGTTGGAGTTTTGAGCAGGATTAGTTTTACGGCCCTGGTGGTAGTTTGATTCTTCTTCTGGACCGTGAACCTAAGGAAACACTCATTGGAACCTGATTGACCCACTCTTTGACCTTTAGAAATAGCTGATATGAGAAGCCAAAATGTCTTATAAGACCGACCCAGGTCTCCCACTCTTGATGATCATATACTCTCTCCCAGTTGTTCATCCTTCTCATGTCTTCCTCCACACACTGTCTCCAGTAGGGATGTACCGATGTATTGGTATCGGTGGTATCGGCACATTTTAACCCGTCCACTGCGAATGGAACGAATTTGGCTTTCACTGGTAGCCTGATAACATATACTCCCATGTCTTTCTCTGCCTCTCTGGTGGATAGTGGAGTGTTTCCCATGTGGTATTGGTGTGCTGGATATCCCTTCACTGGTAGCCTGGTAACATATACTCCCATGTCTTTCTCTGCCTCTGTGGTGGATATTGGAGTGTTTCCCATGTGGTATTGGTGTGCTGGATATCCCTTCACTGGTAGCCTGGTAGCATACACTTCCAGGTCTTTCTCTGCCTCTGTGGTGGATAGTGGAGTGTTTCCCATGTGGTATTGGTGTGCTGGATATCCCTTCACTGGTAGCCTGATAACATATACTCCCATGTCTTTCTCTGCCTCTGTGGTGGATAGTGGAGTGTTTCCCATGTGGTATTGGTGTGCTGGATATCCCTTCACTGGTAGCCTGGTAACATATACTCCCATGTCTTTCTCTGCCTCTGTGGTGGATATTGGAGTGTTTCCCATGTGGTATTGGTGTGCTGGATATCCCTTCACTGGTAGCCTGGTAGCATACACTTCCAGGTCTTTCTCTGCCTCTGTGGTGGATAGTGGAGTGTTTCCCATGTGGTATTGGTGTGCTGGATATCCCTTCACTGGTAGCCTGGTAACATACACTCCCAGGTCTTTCTCTGCCTCTGTGGTGGATAGTGGAGTGTTTCCCATGTGGTATTGGTGTGCTGGATATCCCTTCACTGGTAGCCTGGTTACATATAGTCCCAGGTCTTTCTCTGCCTCTGTGGTGGATAGTGGAGTGTTTCCCATGTGGTATTGGTGTGCTGGATATCCCTTCACTGGTAGCCTGGTAACATATAGCCCCATGTCTTTCTCTGCCTCTGTGGTGGATAGTGGAGTGTTTCCCATGTGGTATTGGTGTGCTGGATATCCCTTCACTGGTAGCCTGGTAACATATAGTCCCATGTCTTTCTCTGCCTCTGTGGTGGATAGTGGAGTGTTTCCCATGTGGTATTGGTGTGCTGGATATCCCTTCACTGGTAGCCTGGTTACATATAGTCCCTGGTTTTTCTCTGCCTCTGTGGTGGATAGTGGAGTGTTTCCCATGTGGTATTGGTGTGCTGGATATCCTTTCACTGGTAGCCTGGTAACATACAGTCCCATGTCTTTCTCTGCCTCTGTGGTGGATAGTGGAGTGTTTCCCATGTGGTATTGGTGTGCTGGATATCCATTCACTGGTAGCCTGGTAACATACACTCCACGGTCTTTTTCTGCCTCTGTGGTGGATAGTGGAGTGTTTCCCATGTGGTATTGGTGTGCTGGATATCCCTTCACTGGTAGCCTGGTAACATACAGTCCCAGGTCTTTCTCTGCCTCTGTGGTGGATAGTGGAGTGTTTCCCATGTGGTATTGGTGTGCTGGATATCCTTTCACTGGTAGCCTGGTAACATACAGTCCCATGTCTTTCTCTGCCTCTGTGGTGGATAGTGGAGTGTTTCCCATGTGGTATTGGTGTGCTGGATATCCATTCACTGGTAGCCTGGTAACATACACTCCCAGGTCTTTCTCTGCCTCTGTGGTGGATAGTGGAGTGTTTCCCATGTGGTATTGGTGTGCTGGATATCCCCTCCCAAGCTGCAGGACTTTACAAATTTTCTTCATTGAATTGTAGCCACAGACACCCCACTCCTATAGGTTGGTGAGGTCTTCTGGTAGGAAATCCACAGTCGGGTTAATTTTCAAGGTGCAGGGTTAGGAAGGGACGACCCCAAGTGAGGCGAGTTTTGTGTGTAAAGTCCCGCCTAGGATTGTTAAGGGTTGCCAAGGGGGTTGTATGGTAACAGGGTTATCAAGGAGTGACTGAGGGGCCAGGCTTAGAGCTGTATTATTATTGTGTTGAATTTAGGCAACAGTCAAAAGAATGTATTGTTTTATAAGATATCAATATTTATACAGCTTATTAATCCCTCACTTAATATGCAGGTACTGCCAGAAGAAGACAAGGAGGAGGAGGAGGAAGAGGAATCATTTGGTGAGTGTTAATTTTGTTCTGTTGTTTCCTCCTCCTCTCTCAATCCTTTTCCTCTTCTCTGATTCATTTGCATTCTACAATTGTTCCTTCTCTCTCTATTCTGCTAAAGTCTTCTTCTTCCATTCCAAGGTCATGCTCCAACTCCTGCTGTCCCCTCAGAGTATTCATTTCCCTCAGGTCATCTCATGAGGGACATTAAGTGACGGCCACACACTTTTCCACAAATGTTTACACTTCTGAGGTGATAGGAGGGGACATTCCAAGGGGTTGATTTTCAGCATTTATAGTCACTGTAGAGTTTTGAGATTTTCGGAGGATCATGAACAAGAATCTAACTCCTTACGCACCAAAAATTAGCTTCATAAACCTTTGCAGTCATTCTTAATGTTTGCCTCAAATTTTGTGTGTTGTGTGGCCTGGCCTGACATCTGGCCCTGGGGCGAGACATTAGGGTGAAGCCTATCAGGATCAATCTTGCAGCTTGCTTCTGAAATTTGAGGAAAGGAGCTTTCTCTGAAGGAGTATCTCCACATGTCACACCTGCATTGCTTTGACACCTGCATGTTTTAGCTCATCGTGGGAGGAATTAGTGTTCGTGTATGTGTTGGTGACATGTCTTGGAAAATCTCATTTGTAGATTGTCTCCTTTGTGTGTCCATGGATACAGTGTCATTACCTGACCATGCATACTTGAACAAAAGATCAGTTTGGTCAGTAATTCCTACTGACGATATATCCTACAGGCCATCCATGAGTGGGAACAGATTTGTGCAGTAGACGGGTCGGTGGTACACGAGAAGTATTAATAATCTTGGGCAACAACAACAGCTTCAGGAGTGCTCACACTTTTGACAAGTTCAGTAGCTGTCTTGACGACCAGTGTGTCACCTCGTGCAGTGTCAGCTGTGTCTTGATAAATGCCAAGAAATTGTTCCCTATCACACAGTCAGTTCTGGTGGGACTCCCAAATTATGAGATATTGTTCTGCCTGCCATTGTACGCATGTGTTCATGATCTTTGGGTCCCTTCCATCACACACTAGTACTGCACCATCAATGAACCTTCCCTGAACATAGCTATCAGCTGTGGCCTTGATGCTTCCTCCATTTCACTGGTGAAGTAACCATCCCCCATCCTGTTTTCCATGTCCAGGCCAAGAGCATCCTGCCAAATTCAATGCTTCCAATAAAGAAGAGTCATCTATTTGTATTAACAAGACTCTCCTAGCCCTTCCAATGTAAGCTTTGAAGTTTCCCTGCATCCTCTTCACATCTCTCATCTGTCATCACCTAGCAATCCAGCTTGTGCACGACCTCAAACAGATACAGATTGTTCGGCCAAGGATCGGCAACTTTATGCAGACTGTTACCCTTGAGACCTCATCTCAGAATGAACTATCATACGTTGAAACACCTTATTTACAACATGTGTTCCTCATCTTTACTAATCAAGACTTGTGTTTTTGGGTTTTGCTTTATTAAACATAGAAAGCTCAATGACCTTTGATCTCTTCCAAACCACTTATTCACTCTTTTTTTAAGCAGCCATGGGAACTCAAACAGGGTCATTATTTTTTGCATGAAATATTATATTCTCCTGAGATAAGATAACTTCTTAACAAATTCTGGCGTGTTGAATATTTTGACCTCAATTTCAGAGGTAATATATTGTTTTTTTGTAAGTGGTTACATTTCAAATCTTTCTGTGACACCATTCTGTTCATTTTGACACTACCAAGATCAGCCATTTATGACGTTTCATTTGCGAGATAGAAATTTGGACCTTTTAACAAAAGGTCGTTGACCTTTGACCCCTGTAGAGAAAATTCCCCAACCTCTACATGCCCTATCTTCTTTTTAGTAAATGTTGATCCCCTTGGCTATTGAAATCAGTTGAAAAATGATTTCATCAAATTTTTTCCCAGATTTAGTGGATATTTTTCTAATTTTGGGTTACTAGTGACGTATTTTGCAATCCAGGATCCCTGTGTCGCTGCCCGCCGTGCATAGCGGGAGTCATTAAAAATCCTGCCCGGTGGTTTCCAGGAAGGGTTCTCACATAGCCTCTTCTATGGAAGAGTAGCAGCAGCCACGGCCCTGTTATAACTGATGTGTGGCTGCTCCTCGGCTGGCTGGAGGAGAAGGCGACACTCTAGAGCCGGGAGTGGGTCGGTTCGATTGACGAGTTGCTGCCACCGGCCTCGGTAGCTCGCATATGTCCATTACCGAGCGATGGCTGTCTGGCCGTAGTATGCGCAAGGATTCCACCTCCCACTAAGTCTCCTGATTGGCCTGTAGCTGAAGTTGCAGTCTTTGCGGACAAAGCCGACTCGGCTTTCTTCATTACAGCCGTGTAACTCTTTGCAGTCTCGTCATTTTCCATCCACTTCTCTTTGATTATGTGCAGCCTCGCTTCTCTGTCTCGAATGCCGTCCAGCCTAACTGTCGTAGCCGTGTCATGAAGTCGCTCGGCCCCTCTCCAAATTGTTGTTCCTCGAAGTGCAGGATCCTGATTTCGATAGCGTCAGCGGTCGATGACGGGCGGTCCAGTGTGTTGGCCCCCATTCTGCGTTCAGCTGCACTCGTTGCTCTGCGTATGCAGCCGTCTGTCCCCGCAGCTGACGTAGTGACAGCCCGGTAGTCCGGCTTATCCCACACTTTCACCCCTCGCAAGACGTTGGCATCCCTGGTGTAGTGAAACGCCCGGAATGCTGCCGGGGAAGTCGTCGCCGAAGGTTAGCGTCAGGGGCACCTCTTGCGGGCGGAGTGTGGGCGCAGAGTCCGTCATTACGTAGCTTCCCGCTGCCACCAGTCAGGGTCCAGCAAAACAGCGTCTCAAAGAAGTGCTTTACACCCAGGTATGGAGGCCGACTGCCAACTTGATCAAGCATCTCTAATCTCAATGGAATGGAATGGAGTTACAAACCCAACAACCAACACATAACATAATATACAATAATTAACCCTCACTGATCATTCAATAGGCTGTGATGCAACTGTCTGGAAGATTCTGTTTCCTCCATCAAAGCAGTTAGGGTGTGGAATGACTAGTGCCATATTATAAGGATAAATAGCATTATTGTATGTCCAAAAATGTCTGAAAAACTAACATTACTATCATTATATCATGAACCTGATTTCATTACAAACTGTTGTAAAGAATGTTGGCTGCCTCCACAGGACAAGGGCAGGACCATGTATCGTGATATGGATTGTGTTCAGTGCTTGATTGGCTCCCTCGCAGACACTCATGTGGGAGCACATCTTGCATGCTGGAGTGTTTCTTTGTTATATGCCGTAGATTACCCAGACGCATACGCAACTTGAAACATGGTGTCATCCCTAGGCTCAAGAATTTCTTTTGTAGCCACATTAGGATTCCTATTACTAATTGTTTGAGAAGGTTTCGTGTCTTAACCGCCCCGTTGTTTTTCTCCTTTCTTACCCTCTTCAACTGAATGAGAGCATGCTTACCCCCCAGCAGATCATTCATACATAGAAATTACCCTTAGTACTAACTTGAAAAATGGCAGATAGACATTTAACCCGGTAGCAGCAGGGATCATGTTTCTTAATGGTCCCTCTAAGTGAGAAAAATGAGAAAAAATCACCCCTCACACAAACCATTTCATAATTTATATCAAAGCATTTGTGATCAGATTATGTATCATCTATTTTGGGGGGTTATATCATGGCACAAATTTGGCCCGTCGCTGCTACACGGTAAAGCCACAAATTTGGCCCGTCACTGCTACACAGTAAAGCCACAAATTTGGCCCGTCACTGCTACACAGTAAAGCCACAAATTTGGCCCGTCACTGCTACACGGTAAAGCCACAAATTTGGCCCGTCGCTGCTACACAGTAAAGCCACAAATTTGGCCCGTCACTGCTACACGGTAAAGCCACAAATTTGGCCCGTCACTGCTACACAGTAAAGCCACAAATTTGGCCCGTCACTGCTACACGGTAAAGCCACAAATTTGGCCCGTCGCTGCTAATGGGTATAGCTCCTATAAGGAAGAAAATTCTCCTTTTAGAACCAACCTATGGCAACATGAGCAGCATACTTAATTAAACATCCAAGATAGTTTCTCCTCTCATAGAACAATTATCTTTCTTTCATGACCATATTATATTAGTAATTGTACTAGTAAACGTAACATTTGTAGGCTACATAACAGCAACTGTATTTTGTAATATTAACCGCTACATTACACTAGAAAATCCAGCTATTGAAGTAGTAATTTGAACATCTCTCCCCGCTTTCATTCTGATTTATATTGGTCTTCCTTCCCTCCGATATCTTCTCCATGAAGTCAACAACCCTTCAGTAACTCTTAAGACAGTCGGACATCAATGAAGATATAAATACTCAGATTTTTTTACAGGCAGAGTTTGATTGCTACATAGTTCCGTTTAACGAATTAGAAGCCTCAGGATTTTGTCTGTTAGATGTAGATAACCGGACTGTACTCCCAATAAATACCCAAATTCGGGCAGGGGCTTCGTGGTGCAGTGGTTAGCACACTCGGCTCTCAACCGAGAGAGCCTGGGTTTGACTCTCGGGCGGAGTGGAAAAATTTGGCCTGCTTTTCCGATACCCTACGCCCCTGTCCACCCAGCAGTGTACCAGGTATTAATCGGGGGTTGTGTCCCGTCTCCTGGGATCTGTTCCCTTCTCCTATAATTCCTTCCCCTCCTGTCTCTCTCCGGCATATGACCACAGATGTTGCACTGCCCACTTAACAAATCTTTCCAAAACTCTGTTCGTAATTACTGCAGCCAAAGTCACTCATTTAGGGTAGGCGGTGGCCGAATTGGTAGAGTACTGGGCTCACATTCACCGCGTGATGGACGACGCGGGTTCGAATCCCCACGCTACCACTCGGATTTTTCAGTCACCGCCGAGTGGCTTAAAACTACCCACATGCTGTCCTGAAGACCACCCATCAACCCGGACTCTAGAGGAAGCCGTCCAAGCGAATCAAGAACGAATTCCGGGGGGCAGCATGAGCCAATGCAAGATGGCGCCACTATAAACACTCGCCTGCGCCAGAACGGGCTGGGCCGACCATCAGGCCCCACCTGGAAGAAGCCTTGGGCCGACCATCAGGCCCCACCTGGAAGAAGCCTTGGGCCGACCATCAGGCCCCACCTGGAAGAAGCCTTGGGCCGACCATCAGGCCCCACCTTGAGGAAGCGGGCCGACCATCAGGACCCACCAGGAAGATGCCTACCGGCGCAACAGGCAGCGACGTAAAAAAAAAAAAAAGAAAAAAAAAATTCCTGAACCGTCCCATCTCTAGGTATTAAAGCAGATGCAATTCCAGGCCGACTTAATCAATCAAGATTTTAACCGGCCTGGACTATTCTACAGGCAGTGTTCAGAAATTTGTGGAGCAAATCACAGATCTATTGTTATTGAAAGAACTTGTATTAACTCATTCTTAAACTGAATTTCTTTATCAATTGAAACCTCCCCCCTAAACCTTTTAACTTAATTATTGAGGTGATCCTATTCTTTTTTATGAATTCCTTAATTATGCCCCAAAAAATTTATTTATGTTTTCTTTTTCTCCTAAGATTCCTCTTAGTCTTTATATTTAATATGAAACCTTTTTCTAAAATTAGCTTTTTGCCCCACAACAGAAAAACTTCAATCTTGAAAATTATAATTAATCTATTCTCCATCTTTGAACCTTCTCCAAGAATCTTCAACTTGTCAGTAAAGTGAATATCCACTATCTTGATGGTGTTGCTGCCTCACTGGGCTTCTCCTCGCTGATCCTTGTCAGGGAGAAAAATGATTTGAACTCTTCATAAAGAATTGAAAGCTCCTTTACAGCCTTCCCATAATGGCTCCACTGTGTTATTTGTTGCTTTGCTCAGACTAATTGTCTTTAATATTTTTAGGACTTTGTGTTTAGTAGGTCTGGGCACATAATGACACACCACTATCTCTCCGGAACTTTAGCAGTAACGCGTCTGGTGGTCACCTACTTCTAACTTTGTTAGGAAGTACTGCAACGTCTCCCTCTATTTAATCCTTTTATTTGCTCAAGTACTCCTTATAAATTTAGACTCTGTCGTTGCTATTATTCAGTCCTATTTGCAGTTTTAAGAACTCTTTATACTAGAGAAATTAACTGGTGCCATCATCCCATGGTTTTCAGCCCCATCACCTAGTAGCCATGACTGGCAGAGGTGGGCGCGGTACTGAAAAATCAGTAGTGCGGTACTGTGGTAGTGCGGTACTTTTTCCGGAGTAGTGCGGTCCCATTTTTTTCTTTCCCAGTGCGGTACGCAGTGTGCGGTACTGTGGTAGTCAAAATAAAAAAATACTTGAGTGGCTATCCTGGCTATCCAAACAAAGGAAACATGCTTAAAATAAAGATCAAGGGCTATCCTGGCTATCCAAACAAAGGAAACATGCTTAAAATAAAGATCAAGTGGCTATCCTGGCTATCCAAACAAAGGAAACATGCTTAAAATAAAGATCAAGGGCTATCCTGGCTACCCAAACAAAGGAAACATGCTTAAAATAAAGATCAAGGGCTATCCTGGCTATCCAAACAAAGGAAACATGCTTAAAATAAAGATCAAGTGGCTACCCTGGCTACCCAAACAAAGGAAACATGCTTAAAATAAAGATCAAGGGCTATCCTGGCTACCCAAACAAAGGAAACATGCTTAAAATAAAGATCAAGGGCTATCCTGGCTATCCAAACAAAGGAAACATGCTTAAAATAAAGAATGAAACATCTGCCTGCACCACGGACGCCTTGAAATGTCCGGCACCGCGCGGGTTAGAGAAGACTGGCAGTGAGGTAGTTTAGTCTGTCTATTTAGTATTTAATTTTGAACAATAACTGAACAGTCAGAATGATTGAATCACTGCTTCTGATGACTGACTGAGTCCGATTCACTGCAAAACAAACCCTTTTCTGTGAGTTGCCGCGCTGCAAATGTCGTCTTTGATAGTTTTGAAAGTACTGCAGGATTTTTTAGTGTGGTCCGCGGTAGTGCATTAGTTTTAGAAATCTTGCGGTAGTGCTGTTGTGCGGTACTTCTTTTGTGGTACTGCCGCACTGAGTACCGCACTTGCCCACCTCTGCTTACCGGCTCTGTTATGCCACCAGCTTAGTGACATGATTTCACCAGCATCATATAAATCTCCTTATCATGAGATTTGTTGTTGGCACTTTACTAATGGCCAGATATTGAAGGCACTCATCAAGGATCTTGTGCCAAAGGTCTCCGTTGAGGTATAATTTGTTGTTGGCACTTTACTAATGGCCAGATATTGAAGGCACTCATCAAGGATCTTGTGCCAAAGGTCTCCGTTGAGGTATAATTTGTTGTTGCCACTTTACTAATGGCCAGATATTGAAGGCACTCATTGAGGATCTCACGCTTGTACCGTTATAAAAGCTCTCTGTTGAGGTGTAATCTTATTTATTGTGTCAGAAGTTTTCTTATCTTACTTTTGAGCCTTTTTCCGTAGAAGCCTGATGTTCCCCATGGAAGAAATTGGTATACATTGACCCCCTCTTGGCATCCAACCTTTTAATCCTTTTCCAATTCCCCTCTTAAGTACTACAAGCCTTCTTTCTTCAGTAACATGAGCCCACCACGAGAAGCTCCCAAGCCATCCCAAGACTCGGCCCAGCTATTATTCTAGGGATTTATTTCACAATAGTACTTGAAGAATATATTGAAGCTTCCCTCACTATTCAGTATTTGGCTCCACATTCTTGGCTGTGACTGGCCTGCATGGCATTATTGGAACCTCTTCCTTACTAGTAGTCTGCTTTATGCGGCTTTATAAATGTTCTTCTGCACACCATTTGAAGCTGATGCTTCATTTTGTTGATGTTCTTTGATTATTTTTATACATTTTCATTTATTGATGATGAGGATCATTTTTTTAATATAACAAGTACAGTAGAGCCCCATTTAGTGCAGGAATTAGGTGGATGAAGCGGCCGCGCTAATTGAATAAAGTAACCAATATGAAAAAATATATTTTGTGCACACGTGGGTCTGACTTTTGGGTTTGATAATTACTCAAAATAATCACTCACATTAAAAAAAATAAAAAAACTACGATTGGCTGAGCTCTGAAAACATGCTTGTGATTCGCTGGGAGTCCGATGACGTCATCGCTGGCACTCACCCGGTCAGCAGCCTCGCTGCCTTAACCCTTTCACTGCTAAACGCTCACAGCGAGCGTCAGGTGTATTTGCTGGTGGTGGTAAACGCTCGCTGCCAGCTCCAGCCGCACTCAAATCTCCCGCGTATGAGTGTTCCAACACTAATTCTCACAACACAGGATTGAGTGTGTTCTTCACTAAATTTGGTGGAAAATCATGTCAGCCCAGCGCGGCAAATCTTCGGACGAGTAACTGGTGGATGTTCTTGCCCAATATAGCAACATTTTTGCATAGCTTCACATATCACCGACTGATTCTTTGACCAAATAGTTGTAAATATTGCAGTTGGCAATATAACCTTGCCAGAATCTGAAGGAGAGATGTCCGCAGGGTGTAGTATTCCTGTAGTTGTTGATAGAAAGCACTGCAGCGCGTTGATGGGTGGAGTGCTGAGGTCTTGACTTGGTGAGAGATGGAAGGAGGAGTGTGCCTGGCCAGCCACCCAGGTTGAAGGGATGTTTTGTGTTTCTCCGGCGTGGGCTGTTTCCAACGGTTAAATTATCCTTGCACTTTTATTTAATTTCAGCAAGGTCAGTTACTTATTATTTTATGAAGGAAACACTTTAATATTGTAATTTCTTTCATTGATAGTGTAGTTAGTCCTTTAGGCGGTGATTATTAAGATTCGTCTCGATATGGGAGTGGAAGGTGGAGGCAGGTGACTACCATCGAGGCTTATCTTAGCTCGGATGATAGACTCCAGCTCCGGCCCGGGACTTGTGAGCATTGAGGGAACAGTTAATTGCTAATCCTCTGCTATCATCACCTAACTCCTAACAATCTTTCTGTTTATTCCCTTGCTCTTATTATGAATGACCTCAGAGAGCTTAAGAATGATCTTAATAAAGACCAATGCCATGAGTTTTTTTTTTTTTTTTTTTTTTTTTTTTTTTTTTTTTAAAAAAAAGGAAGCAGCTCAAGGGCACACAAAAAAAGGAAACAATAATAAAAAAAAAGCCCACTAGTTGCATTCATAAAGAGTTTTTTGGACTGGTTTTACCAATTAGAAAGCCAATAATTGCGTTTTATAGTTTGGATCTAAATTTTAGACTCTAGTCAAACCCAAAAGAGGTGAATCAATTAAGTTATTGCCAAGAGGAATATGATGCTGAAAGCTTCTAACTTTTTCCTAAACGGTTAATTAACTTCAACTCGCCAGTTAGTTTTTGTTTTATTGAGTTTTCACAAACATATTCAAGTTCTGCAATCACTGCTGCATTTAGCGGTGTCAACCAAAACGTCCTATGTAATGTATGGCTGAGATACGGCAAATATTATATGTCTGTGATGTCACTCCTTCTGACCGAGCGATCTCGCGTGAAAAAACTCATTCGTCAACTCTTCTCGCTTTCTCGTCAATCAGCTCGCTGCCAGTGTGGCCACCTCCATTGCTTATAATGTATTAACCCTTTCTTTGCGCGTGGGATGGGTCGCGACTATCCCTTCAGGCATCCCAATGGGGGTCTGTTTTAACCTCTGTATCTCAAAAACTATTCATCACAACTAAAAACCAAAAACACCATTGGAAAGAGGAGGCCCAGATCTTTAGGAGTCGGTTATGTATGCCTCTCCTGCGAACGTACATGCACGTTCAGGGAGTGTTGAATGTTAACACTTACGTCGGTGCGTGCGGGATGATCAGCCGTATTGAGGGGACTGTGGACATCTTTCCTTGATATTATGGCAAGGTTGTATTGCCAACTGCAATATTTACAACTATTTGGTCAAAGAATCAGTTGGTGATTGGTGAAGCTATCCAAAAATGCCGCTATATTGGGCAAGAACATCCACTAGTTACTCGTCCGTAGATTTGCCGCGCTGGGCTGAAATGATTTTCCACCAAATTTAGTGAAGAACACACTCAATTGGCAATCCTGTGTTGTGAGAATTAGTGTTGGAACACTCTCATACACGGGAGATTTGAGTGCGGCTGGAGCTCGCAGTGAGCGTTTACCAACACTAGCAAATACGCCTAACCCTCGCTGTGAGCGTTTAGCAAGAGTGAAGATCCTGGTTAACTCTTGCATAAGGGGTTAACTCTTGCAACACTAACACTCACCCAACACTAACAAATAGTCATGGCACGGTTTAGCAGCTTGATTCCTTACATTGTTTTCCTCACAAACCCAAAAGTTGAAACCAAAATGAATGTACTGCTCAAAACACCGAGATGGCACGCTACAGCACAAGCGTAAGTGTTCAGGAGGGTGCCACCTCTGTGAGTGTACAATGCAGCCCATTCACATTGTTTTATGCTCTGAGCGCTCTGGTCTTGCAGCACAGAGGGCTTCGTGGTGCAGTGGTTACCACACTCGCCGCACAACCGAGAGAAACTGGGTTCGATTCCCGGGTGGAGTGGAAAAATTTGGGCGGCTTTTCCGATACCCTACGTAGCCCCTGTCCACCCAGCAGTGTACCAGGTATTAATCGGGGGTTGTGTCCCGTCTCCTGGGGTCTGTTTCCTTCTCCTATAATTCCTTCCTTTCTTTACTTTCCAAGTTCCCATTCACATTGTTTTACTGGCGTCCCTGACTGGTACAAACAGGGTGCTTCTCCTACACACCACTCGTACACTAAGGCATTTTCGGGGAATTTTGATGCTTGTAAATCCAAACACTCGTACAACTTGTATAATGTAACTGCTGTGAACCGAGGTATCACTGTGCCGGCAATTATCCCGAGCTAAAAATTCCTTGTTCTGTCACATACAACTGTTTCCTTAATATAAAGCATGTTAATTTTCTTGGTGGTGGGGGGGGACTTGGGGCCGCTTTCACAGTCGTTTTGTTTGCTTTGGTCGCTACCAATGATCACCGCTGTAGAATTTCTTCTTAAAACTGGCCGATGGGGTGGTAGTGGGGTTAGCCTAGCCTTGCCACACACTCTCAACACCTCTCGCTTCCTCTGCAGCCGCCACCACCCCATAGGCCAGTTTCACGTGGAAAACTATAGCATCGATCGGCGCCATTGGTAACGATCAAAACAAAGCTTCCCTTCACAGCCCACACACGTATGAAAACTACATCTTCAAACTAAATCTTCACAACCGCGACTCCCTTCACAGCCCACACACGTATGAAAACTACATCTTCAAACTAAATCTTCACAACCTCAACTCCCTTCACAGCCCACACACGTATGAAAACTACATCTTCAAACTAAATCTTCACAACCTCAACTCCCTTCACAGCCCACACATGTATGAAAACTACATCTTCAAACTAAATCTTTACAACCTCAACTCCCTTCACAGCCCACACATGTATGAAAACTACATCTTCAAACTAAATCTTCACAACCTCAACTCCCTTCACAGCCCACACACGTATTGTGAGGCAAATAACCATAATTATGTAATTAGTTTTCACCTGTATCAGGCTCATGCCTTGCAGGCCTTTGTACGTGGGCAATAACCGTAAGACCCTAGGTTGGGAATGGTTGTTTATATTATATTAAATAGTTAGCATTCAACTGATGGTTGAATGCTGCCACGTCAGCCTACGGCTTTCATCGGTAGTTGGGGTACCGGAGTTAGTTAGTTGTGTTCTGGAAGCGGAGGTGGCAAGGTGTTGGTCTTTCGTGGGTAGCGGCCATACATAAGTATTGTTCTAGTTTTTATTTTGTAACATAAGCTCACTAGTTGTGTGAGGACGTATTAATTGTTCTTTGTGGTGTGAATTTATTTGAGAAGTGAGTTATGGCTCGAAAGCTGGAAATCAGATAGCCGGTGTGTACCCATATGTTTCCACTTTTATGTTTTATAGTTTTATTCTGTGTTTTAAGTGCTTGGTCTCAGTAAATGCAAGTGTTTATAGTGTCGGTTTGTTTTAGTTTGCCTTTAAGGCGTATGGTAATTGGTACACCCCTACGGTTGTATAACTAAAGTAAGTTCTAGCCGGTGGTGTAACAGTATGAAAACTAAATTTTCAAACTACATCTTCACAACTGCGACTCCCTTCGCAGCCCACACAAATATGAAAACTAAATCTTCAAACTAAATCTTCACAACCGCGACTCCCTTCACAGCCCACACACGTATGAAAACTACATCTTCAAACTAAATCTTCACAGCCCACACACGTATGAAAACTACATCTTCAAACTAAATCTTCACAGCCCACACACGTATGAAAACTACATCTTCAAACTAAATCTTCACAGCCCACACACGTATGAAAACTACATCTTCAAACTAAATCTTCACAGCCCACACACGTATGAAAACTACATCTTCAAACTAAATCTTCAAAACCGCGACTCCCTTCACAGCCCACACACGTATGAAAACTACATCTTCAAAACCGTGACTCCCTTCACAGCCCACACACGTATGAAAACTACATCTTCAAAACCGTGACTCCCTTCACATCCCACACACGTATGAAAACTACATCTTCAAAACCGTGACTCCCTTCACATCCCACACACGTATGAAAACTACATCTTCAAAACCGTGACTCCCTTCACAGCCCACACACGGGTAGTTTTATGACCCTGGAGGTAGTGTGACCCTTCCTCTGTACCATGAAGCTAAAAAACACACATTTGTCAAGACTTTCATAGGAGTTTGGGGCATCTCCTTCGGTAGTTTTATGACCCTGGAGGTAGTGTGACCCTTCCTCTGTACCATGAAGCTAAAAAACACACATTTGTCAAGACTTTCATAGGAGTTTGGGGCATCTCCTTGGGTAGTTTTATGACCCTGGAGGTAGTGTGACCCTTCCTCTGTACCATGAAGCTAAAAAACACACATTTGTCAAGACTTTCATAGGAGTTTGGGGCATCTCCTTGGGTAGTTTTATGACCCTGGTGGTAGTGTGACCCTCTGTACCATGAAGCTAAAAAACACACATTTGTCAAGACTTTCATAGGAGTTTGGGGCATCTCCTTGGGTAGTTTTATGACCCTGGAGGTAGTGTGACCCTTCCTCTGTACCATGAAGCTAAAAAAACCACATTTGTCAAGACTTTCATAGGAGTTTGGGGCATCTCCTTGGGTAGTTTTATGACCCTGGTGGTAGTGTGACCCTTCCTCTGTACCATGAAGCTAAAAAACACACATTTGTCAAGACTTTCATAGGAGTTTGAGGCATCTCCTTGGGTAGTTTTATGACCCTGGAGGTAGTGTGACCCTTCCTCTGTACCATGAAGCTAAAAAACACACATTTGTCAAGACTTTCATAGGAGTTTGGGGCATCTCCTTGGGTAGTTTTATGACCCTGGAGGTAGTGTGACCCTTCCTCTGTACCATGAAGCTAAAAAACACACATTTGTCAAGACTTTCATAGGAGTTTGGGGCATCTCCTTGGGTAGTTTTATGACCCTGGAGGTAGTGTGACCCTTCCTCTGTACCATGAAGCTAAAAAACACACATTTGTCAAGACTTTCATAGGAGTTTGAGGCATCTCCTTGGGTAGTTTTATGACCCTGGAGGTAGTGTGACCCTTCCTCTGTACCATGAAGCTAAAAAACACACATTTGTCAAGACTTTCATAGGAGTTTGAGGCATCTCCTTGGGTAGTTTTATGACCCTGGAGGTAGTGTGACCCTTCCTCTGTACCATGAAGCTAAAGAAAAACACATTTGTCAAGACTTTCATAGGAGTTTGGGGCATCTCCTTGGGTAGTTTTATGACCCTGGAGGTAGTGTGACCCTTCCTCTGTACCATGAACCTAAAGAAACACACATATGTCAAGACTTGACAACTTGACATAGCCCCCTCCCAACACCCCTCATTGCACCCCGAGGCGGCTGCAAGAAACTCGCTAACCCTTCCAAAATCAGCAGCGGCCTTGCTAGCAGTTTGCAGCGCACATAATATGCAGTTCAAAATGCATAGAATAGTGACGTCTAAGCAAGTGAGAAGGTGCTGCTGCTGGAGCAATGTTAAATAGTAGCAGAGGAAGGCCAGGGACAGGGAAGGCAGGGCAAGGTTAGGAGTGCTATGGATAGTGTCATGAATCCTGGCACTGAAAAGACCAAGGGAGGAGAATAAGGCTTGGGAAGGGAATTGTAGGAAGAAAAGAAGGCAAAGAGGGAGAGAGAACATTAAGGGAAAAAATACCTAATAAAAGAACAGGAAAGAAAAAAAGCTTCAAGGAAATATATTAACCCGTACAGTGTGGTCTTTTATAGGGCTCATGCCAGGGGGAACTTTTTCCTGTTTTTTTATTTGACCCTAAAAATGTACAAAAAATTTGGTACCATTATACTGTGTGTGTGTGTGTGTGTGTGTGTGTGTGTGTGTTAGATATGAGTTATACCGCTCTAAAAAAAGTAAAGACAAATTTCCCTTTCCTGGTGTGACATTGTTAGCTCTGAGACACACAAAAATAAGACAACAAACACTAGAGTTCCATTCCTCGCTTATAAATAATATATATATATATATATATATATATATATATATATATATATATATATATATATATATATATATATATATATATATATATATATATATATATATATATATATATATATATTTTTCATTCATCTCATATAAGCATATTTTATTCATATCATATATTGATATGTATTGCATCTAGTATATTGATATCCATGTTTACTGTTTATATTCATATAATTATATCTTGTTATTCTTTTTTCACACACATTATGCCTAGCATATGTAAAGAACCACATCATGTTCATACTGTATTCATCAGTGATTAGTCACACCATATACATAATCATATCACAGTCACATTCCTCTCATAACGCATCATATTCATATATTCACATCACCAATATTCATATATAATAATACATGTGTAACACAGGCTATTTTATGAACTATATTATTGGCTGTTATGATGCCTGACAAACCCTCATCATTTAATACAGCCGTAATGGGTTTTGTACCTGCTGACTGTACTGACTGTCTCACTGTGCTGAACATGTTATCATGCAGCAGCTGCTTCACCCGTTTGTTTGTGGCACGCAGCGCACGCCTCCTCGTCTTGTGGGAAGGAAAACACCATCACTCTGGGTCCAGTTTTGAAGATTCCCTCCCAGTAAGGCACACAGCACTTGTATGGCAGTATTGTTATCTGGGTAAGAGGCACAAACAATGTTAACAAGTTTTTCACTGTTTTCAGAGTCAATAATGCACAAAACAGAGAGCGTGACCTCTCCTGACCGCAGCTGACCCGACACTACCTGGCACTACTTGGCCTATGTCACGGCCTTCCCCCCCCCCCGTGAAGAGGCCTCCCCCTCTAGATGGCCTTGGGTAATGGCAAAAAAATTTATTTCAAGTTTCTTTACAATAGTCTACCGATTTTAACTTGAGCCCTTGGGCGTGACTCAGTCGTTGTCTTTCCCTGTAATCCCAAGCCATTCATAACACCATGCAGTCGTATTATGCCTATGTGTATATTCCACAAATAGATAACGTACAGAATAACAGTGAGACAGATTGCCATGTGCAGGTCATCGCTAGATCTGTCAACAATGGAGGTTTCCCCGGCCCAAGCCACAGAGCTCAAGTTAGAGTATAGTGACTTTATTTTGTTGTGATTTAACCGTGCAGCAGTGATGGGCCAAATTTGTGGCTTTACCGTGTAGCAGCGATGGGCCAAATTTGTGTCTTTACCGTGTAGCAGCGATGGGCCAAATTTGTGTCTTTACTGTGTAGCAGCGATGGGCCAAATTTGTGTCTTTACTGTGTAGCAGCGATGGGCCAAATTTGTGTCTTTACTGTGTAGCAGCGATGGGCCAAATTTGTGTCTTTACCGTGTAGCAGCGATGGGCCAAATTTGTGGCTTTACTGTGTAGCAGCAACAGGCCAAATTTGTGTCTTTACCGTGTAGCAGCGATGGGCCAAATTTGTGGCTTTACCGTGTAGCAGCGATGGGCCAGATTTGTGACTTTACTGTGTAGCAGCGACGGGCCAAATTTGTGGCTTTACCGTGTAGCAGTGATGGGCCAAATTTGTGACTTTACCGTGTAGCAGCGACAGGCCAAATTTGTGGCTTTACCGTGTAGCAGCGATGGGCCAGATTTGTGACTTTACCGTGTAGCAGCGACGGGCCAAATTTGTGGCTTTACCGTGTAGCAGCGACGGGCCAAATTTGTGGCTTTACCGTGTAGCAGCGACAGGCCAAATTTGTGGCTTTACCGTGTAGCAGCGACGGGCCAAATTTGTGGCTTTACCATGTAGCAGCGATGGGCCAGATTTGTGGCTTTACCATGTTGCAGCGAATGGCCAAATATGTGCCACGATATAAACCCCCAAAAAAGATGACACATAATCTGATCACAAATGCTTTGATATATATTATGAAATGGTTTGTGTGAGGGTGATTTTTTCTCATTTTCTCGCTTAGAGGGACCATTAAGAAACATGATCCCAGCTGCTACCAGGTTAATTATTTTTTTTTTTTGTGTGTGTGTGTATAGTGAGTGACCTGTTTGCCCCCCTTCCAGCACTGCCGACACTTACTGAACGCCTACAACAGCACGCTTGGGGGCAGTCGACAGGTGTTCGCCGTGCCCTGCTACACTATGCACATTGGGAACCTCAAGCTGTGCAAGCCTAAGGTATGCTACTGCTGCTGCTATTACTACGAATGTTAATGATTTTTATTTATTTATTTATTATTTATTTTTTATGGGGTCTTCGTGGTGCAGTGGTTCATATAGTGTTACATATAGTCCCAGGTCTTTCTCTGCCTCTGTGGTGGATAGTGGAGTGTTTCCCATGTGGTATTGGTGTGCTGGATATCCCTTCACTGGTAGCCTGGTAACATATAGTCCCAGGTCTTTCTCTGCCTCTGTGGTGTATAGTTGAGTGTTTCCTATGTTGGTGTGCTGGTATGTGATATCCCTTCACTGGTAGCCTGGTAACATATAGCCCCATGTCTTTCTCTGCCTCTGTGGTGGATAGTGGAGTGTTTCCCATGTGGTATTGGTGTGCTGGATATCCCTTCACTGGTAGCCTGGTAACATATAGCCCCATGTCTTTCTCTGCCTCTGTGGTGGATAGTGGAGTGTTTCCCATGTGGTATTGGTGTGCTGGATATCCCTTCACTGGTAGCCTGGTAACATACACTCCAAGGTGTTTCTCTGCCTCTGTGGTGGATAGTGGAGTGTTTCCCATGTGGTATTAGTGTGCTGGATATCCGTTCACTGGTAGCCTGGTAACATATAGTCACAGGTCTTTCTCTGCCTCTGTGGTGGATAGTTGAGTGTTTCCTATGTGGTATTGGTGTGCTGGATATCCCTTCACTGGTAGCCTGGTAACATACACTCCCAGGTCTTTCTCTGCCTCTGTGGTGGATAGTGGAATGTTTCCCATGTGGTATTGGTGTTCTGGATATCCCTTCACTGGTAGCCTGGTAACATACACTCCCAGGTCTTTCTCTGCCTCTGTGGTGGATAGTGGAGTGTTTCCCATGTGGTATTGGTGTGCTGGATATCCCTTCACTGGTAGCCTGGTTACATATAGTCCCTGGTTTTTCTCTGCCTCTGTGGTGGATAGTGGAGTGTTTCCCATGTGGTATTGGTGTGCTGGATATCCCTTCACTGGTAGCCTGGTAACATACACTCCCAGGTCTTTCTCTGCCTCTGTGGTGGATAGTGCAGTGTTTCCCATGTGGTATTGGTGTGCTGGATATCCCTTCACTGGTAGCCTGGTAACATACACTCCCAGGTCTTTCTCTGCCTCTGTGGTGGATAGTGGAGTGTTTCCCCTGTGGTATTGGTGTGCTGGATATCCCTTCACTGGTAGCCTGGTAACATACAGTCCCATGTCTTTCTCTGCCTCTGTGGTGGATAGTGGAGTGTTTCCCATGTGGTATTGGTGTGCTGGATATCCATTCACTGGTAGCCTGGTAACATACACTCCCAGGTCCGTCTCTGCCTCTGTGGTGGATAGTGGAGTGTTTCCCATGTGTTATTGTTGTGCTAGATATCCCTTCACTGGTAGCCTGGTAACATACACTCCCAGGTCTTTCTCAGCCTCTGTGGTGGATAGTGGAGTGTTTCCGATGTGGTATTGGTGTGCTGGATATCCCTTCACTGGTAGCCTGGTAACATACACTCCCAGGTCTTTCTCTGCCTCTGTGGTGGATAGTGGAGTGTTTCCATGTGGTATTGGTGTGCTGGATATCCCTTCACTGGTAGCCTGGTAACATACACTCCCAGGTCTTTCTCTGCCTCTGTGGTGGATAGTGGAGTGTTTCCCATGTGGTATTGGTGTGCTGGATATCCCTTCACTGGTAGCCTGGTAACATACACTCCCAGGTCTTTCTCTGCCTCTGTGGTGGATAGTGGAGTGTTTCCCATGTGGTATTGGTGTGCTGGATATCCCTTCACTGGTAGCCTGATAACATATACTCCCAGGTCTTTCTCTGCCTCTGTGGTGGATAGTGGAGTGTTTCCCATATGGTATTGGTGTGCTGGATATCCCCTCCCAAGCTGCAGGACTTTACAAATTTTCTTCATTGAATTGTAGCCACAGACACCCCACTCCTATAGGTTGGTGAGGTCTTCTGGTAGGAAATCCACAGTCAAGGGGCTAATTTTCAAGGTGCAGGGTTAGGAAGGGACGACCCCAAGTGAGGCGAGTTTTGTGTGTAAAGTCCCGCCTAGGATTGTTAAGGGTTGCCAAGGGGGTTGTATGGTAACAGGGTTATCAAGGAGTGACTGAGGGGCCAGGCTTAGAGCTGTAACATTATTGTGTTGAATTTAGGCAACAGTCAAAAGAATGTATTGTTTTATAAGGTATCAATATTTATACAGCTTATTAATCCCTCACTTAATATGCAGGTACTGCCAGAAGAAGACAAGGAGGAGGAGGAGGAAGAGGAATCATTTGGTGAGTGTTAATTTTGTTCTGTTGTTTCTTCCTCCTCTCTCAATCCTTTTCCTCTTCTCTGATTCATTTGCATTCTACAATTGTTCCTTCTCTCTCTGTTCTGCTAAAGTCTTCTTCTTCCATTCCAAGGTCATGCTCCAACTCCTGCTGTCCCCTCAGAGTGTTCATTTCCCTCAGGTCATCTCATGAGGGACATTAAGTGACGGCCACACACTTTTCCACAAATGTTTACACTTCTGAGGTGATAGGAGGGGACATTTCAAGGGGTTCATTTTCAGCATTTATAGTCACTGTAGAGTTTTGAGATTTTTGGAGGATCATGAACAAGAATCTAACTCCTTACACACCAAAAATTAGCTTCATAAACCTTTGCAGTCATTCTTAATGTTTGCCTCAAATTTTGTGTGTTGTGTGGCCTGGCCTGACATCTGGCCCTGTGGCGAGACTCTCAAAGCTGTTAGGAGCCACACCCAGCCACAAGCATGCAATGCCTTCACTGTTAGGAGCTTGTAAGCCACACCCACCCACAAACACACAATGCCTTCACTGTTAGGAGCTTGTAAGCCACACCCACCCACCCACAAACACACAATGCCTTCACTGTTAGGAGCTTGTAAGCCACACACACCCACAAACACACAATGCCTTCACTGTTAGGAGCTTGTAAGCCACACCCACCCACAAACACACAATGCCTTCACTGTTAGGAGCTTGTAAGCCACACCCACCCACAAACACACAATGCCTTCACTGTTAGGAGCTTGTAAGCCACACCCACCCACAAACACACAATGCCTTCACTGTTAGGAGCTTGTAAGCCACACACACCCACAAACACACAATGCCTTCACTGCTGCAATTCTCAGAGATACATGATCGTTACCTAAGTTGAGTGGGTCGGGTGCAGCCTTACCTTGCTGTACATGAAATGCATTATAATTACCTAGTGTTCCCAACATGAAAATAGGAAGAACATGTTTTCAACAAGTAAATCTATCTGTTACAGGGAACAGCAGAGAGAGAGAGAGAGAGAGAGAGAGAGAGAGAGAGAGAGAGAGAGAGAGGTGTAACAATTGGCTTTTGAAATAATACATAATTCCCTTCCCTTCTCTTCCCTTCCCTTCCATTCCTATCCCTTCCTTTCCCTTCCCATTCCTTCCCATTCCTTCCCATCCCATCCCTTCCCTCTCCATCCCTTCCCTTCCCATCCCTTCCCTTCCCATCTCTTCCCTTCCCATCCCTTCCCTTCCCATCCCTTCCCTTCCCATCCCTTCCCTTCCCATCCCTTCCCTTCCCATCCCTTCCATTCCTATTCCTTCCTTTCCCTTCCCATCCCTTCCCTTTCCATCCCTTCCCTTCTCTTCCCTTCCCTTCCTTTCTCTTCCCTTCACATCCCTTCCTTTCCCTCCCCTTCCCATCCCTTCCCTTCCCATCCCTTCCCTTCCATTCCTATTCCTTCCTTTCCCTTCCCATTCCTTCCCTTTCCATCCCTTCCCTTCTCTTCCCTTCCCTTCTCTTCCCTTCACATCCCTTCCTTTCCCTCCCCTTCCCATCCCTTCCCTTCCCTTCCCTTTCTTTCACATCCCTTCCCTTCTCTTCCCTTCCCTTCCCTTCGCTCCGGTGTAGTATCCACTCGGGGAAAAAATTACATGAAAAGTTTTTTCAAGTGATTTCAATAGCCAAGGGGTCAACATTTACAAAAAAAAAGATAGGGCATGTAGAGGTTGGGGGGGGAAATTATACAGGGATCAAAGTTCAATGACCTTTTCTAGAAATAAGAATAAAGTTGTCTTTATGTAAAAAGATATAGGACATGCATATCATTGGAGATTTTCTGAGAAATGAATAAAAACCAGGAGGAGACTCCAGGGACTACATCTTGACCTTTTAAATGGGCTCAAAGGTCAAAATTCACAAATTTATCACTAATATACATAAAGAATGCATGATTTTCACAATGAAAGCTTGTGTGCTTAAATTCACATGTGAGAAAAGTGATCTAGAGGGCTGGGTGTCACTACCCCCTCCAAGAAAAGGAAGAGCTGGGGAGTGGGGGCTCTCACTGGGCAGCTAAAGGTCATTGACCTTTTTTGTACATTTTGTCCAATTTTGTTTCTGGAGAATATTGATAAAGAAAATTATAATGGTTGTTGTGGAAATGCTTAGTGGGGAGGGTGAGAACAGCCTAACTTTGGTCCTCCAAAAATAAAAATAAATGGCCAATTCCTCCGTGAATGTGTACACAAAAGATTGCCTGAAAATTGGTGTAAATTGATCATAGTAACGTGTGGTTTGGTGGCTGTCATAAACATGCCAAACCAGCCTTCCAAGGGCTTGCAACTGTCTTCTGTCAGGTCAAATATCTGGCCGGCCCTTCCATCCCCACCATCATGAGCAGAGCTGTACACAAATACTTTACAAACACAGGAGAATTCATGCTGAAAATGCCAATACAAAATTGAAGCCATTTGAGAAAGACTTGAGGTTAAACTTACACCAAGTATTGACAAATAAATGATTTCCTCTTCCATCAGAGCACAACACATGCAGGAACACAACGCAGCAGCAGCATGACTAGCCCTTCATGGCAGTTACAACAACTTCCTTTAAGGAGGTTTGGGGAGCAATGTCAACATCTTAGGTCCAAGTTTGTTGTCCTCCCCATCCTCTTCCCTCAGGCGTAAGAACAGAGGTGTTGAGATTATGCCACACAGCAATCTGTAGGTGGACTCTCAGGGCGTGCTGCAGGGTTGCTGCATTAGGGTGAAGCCTATCAGGATCAATCTTGCCGCTTGCTTCTGAAATTTGAGGAAAGGAGCTTTCTCTGAAGGAGTATCTCCACATGTCACACCTGCATTGCTTTGACACCTGCATGTTTTAGCTCATCGTGGGAGGAATTAGTGTTCGTGTATGTGTTGGTGACATGTCTTGGAAAATCTCATTTGTAGATTGTCTCCTTTGTGTGTCCATGGATACAGTGTCATTACCTGACCATGCATACTTGAACAAAAGATCAGTTTGGTCAGTAATTCCTACTGACGATATATCCTACAGGCCATCCATGAGTGGGAACAGATTTGTGCAGTAGACGGGTCGGTGGTACACGAGAAGTATTAATAATCTTGGGCAACAACAACAGCTTCAGGAGTGCTCACACTTTTGACAAGTTCAGTAGCTGTCTTGACGACCAGTGTGTCACCTCGTGCAGTGTCAGCTGTGTCTTGATAAATGCCAAGAAATTGTTCCCTATCACACAGTCAGTTCTGGTGGGACTCCCAAATTATGAGATATTGTTCTGCCTGCCATTGTACGCATGTGTTCATGATCTTTGGGTCCCTTCCATCACACACTAGTACTGCACCATCAATGAACCTTCCCTGAACATAGCTATCAGCTGTGGCCTTGATGCTTCCTCCATTTCACTGGTGAAGAAACCATCCCCCATCCTGTTTTCCATGTCCAGGCCAAGAGCATCCTGCCAAATTCAATGCTTCCAATAAAGAAGAGTCATCTATTTGTATTAACAAGACTCTCCTAGCCCTTCCAATGTAAGCTTTGAAGTTTCCCTGCATCCTCTTCACATCTCTCATCTGTCATCACCTAGCAATCCAGCTTGTGCACAACCTCAAACAGATACAAATTGTTCGGCCAAGGATCGGCAACTTTATGCAGACTGTTACCCTTGAGACCTCATCTCAGAATGAACTATCATACGTTGAAACACCTTATTTACAACATGTGTTCCTCATCTTTACTAATCAAGACTTGTGTTTTTGGGTTTTGCTTTATTAAACATAGAAAGCTCAATGACCTTTGATCTCTTCCAAACCACTTATTCACTCTTTTTTTAAGCAGCCATGGGAACTCAAACAGGGTCATTATTTTTTGCATGAAATATTATATTCTCTTGAGATAAGATAACTTCTTAACAAATTCTGGTGTGTTGAATATTTTGACCTCAATTTCAGAGGTAATATATTGTTTTTTTGTAAGTGGTTACATTTCAAATCTTTCTGTGACACCATTCTGTTCATTTTGACACTACCAAGATCAGCCATTTATGACGTTTCATTTGCGAGATAGAGATTTGGACCTTTTAACGAAAGGTCGTTGACCTTTGACCCCTGTAGAGAAAATTCCCCAACCTCTACATGCCCTATCTTCTTTTTAGTAAATGTTGATCCCCTTGGCTATTGAAATCAGTTGAAAAATGATTTCATCAAATTTTTTCCCAGATTTAGTGGATATTTTTCTAATTTTGGGTTACTAGTGACGTATTTTGCAATCCAGGATCCCTGTGTCGCTGCCCGCCGTGCATAGCGGGAGTCATTAAAAATCCTGCCCGGTGGTTTCCAGGAAGGGTTCTCACATAGCCTCTTCTATGGAAGAGTAGTAGCAGCCACGGCCCTGTTACAACTGATGTGTGGTTGCTCCTCGGCTGGCTGGAGGAGAAGGCGACACTCTAGGAGTCTAGAGCCTTGAGTGGGTCGGTTCGATTGACGAGTTGCTGCCACCGGCCTCGGTAGCTCGCATATGTCCATTACCGAGCGATGGCTGTCTGGCCGTAGTATGCGCAAGGATTCCACCTCCCACTAAGTCTCCTGATTGGCCTGTAGCTGAAGTTGCAGTCTTTGCGGACAAAACCGACTCGGCTTTCTTCATTACAGCCGTGTAACTCTTTGCAGTCTCGTCATTTTCCATCCACTTCTCTTTGATTATGTGCAGCCTCGCTTCTCTGTCTCGAATGCCGTCCAGCCTAACTGTTGTAGCCGTGTCATGAAGTCGCTCGGCCCCTCTCCAAATTGTTGTTCCTCAAAGTGCAGGATCCTGATTTCGATAGCGTCAGCGGTCGATGACGGGCGGTCCAGTGTGTTGGCCCCCATTCTGCGTCCAGCCAGACTCGTTGCTCTGCGTATGCAGCCGTCTGTCCCCGCAGCTGACGTAGTGACAGCCCGGTAGTCCGGCTTATCCCACACTTTCACCCCTCGCAAGACGTTGGCATCCCTGGTGTAGTGAAACGCCCGGAATGCTGCTGGGGATGTCGTCGCCGAAGGTTAGCGTCAGAGGCACCTCTTGCGGGCGGAGTGTGGGCGCAGAGTCCGTCATTACGTAGCTTCCCGCTGCCACCAGTCAGGGTCCAGCAAAACAG
This sequence comes from Eriocheir sinensis, assembly GCF_024679095.1. Taxonomy (NCBI): domain Eukaryota; kingdom Metazoa; phylum Arthropoda; class Malacostraca; order Decapoda; family Varunidae; genus Eriocheir; species Eriocheir sinensis. Next base: position 45,682 of record NW_026112207.1, on the reverse strand, counting down.
CGTCTCAAAGAAGTGCTTTACACCCAGGTATGGAGGCCGACTGCCAACTTGATCAAGCATCTCTAATCTCAATGGAATGGAATGGAGTTACAAACCCAACAACCAACACATAACATAATATACAATAATTAACCCTCACTGATCATTCAATAGGCTGTGATGCAACTGTCTGGAAGATTCTGTTTCCTCCATCAAAGCAGTTAGGGTGTGGAATGACTAGTGCCATATTATAAGGATAAATAGCATTATTGTATGTCCAAAAATGTCTGAAAAACTAACATTACTATCATTATATCATGAACCTGATTTCATTACAAACTGTTGTAAAGAATGTTGGCTGCCTCCACAGGACAAGGGCAGGACCATGTATCGTGATATGGATTGTGTTCAGTGCTTGATTGGCTCCCTCGCAGACACTCATGTGGGAGCACATCTTGCATGCTGGAGTGTTTCTTTGTTATATGCCGTAGATTACCCAGACGCATACGCAACTTGAAACATGGTGTCATCCCTAGGCTCAAGAATTTCTTTTGTAGCCACATTAGGATTCCTATTACTAATTGTTTGAGAAGGTTTCGTGTCTTAACCGCCCCGTTGTTTTTCTCCTTTCTTACCCTCTTCAACTGAATGAGAGCATGCTTACCCCCCAGCAGATCATTCATACATAGAAATTACCCTTAGTACTAACTTGAAAAATGGCAGATAGACATTTAACCCGGTAGCAGCAGGGATCATGTTTCTTAATGGTCCCTCTAAGTGAGAAAAATGAAAAAAAATCACCCCTCACACAAACCATTTCATAATGTATATCAAAGCATTTGTGATCAGATTATGTATCATCTATTTTGGGGGCTTATATCATGGCACAAATTTGGCCCGTCACTGCTACACGGTAAAGCCACAAATTTGGCCCGTCACTGCTACACGGTAAAGCCACAAATTTGGCCTGTCGCTGCTACATGGTAAAGCCACAAATTTGGCCCATCACTGCTACACGGTAAAGCCACAAATTTGGCCCGTCACTGCTACACGGTAAAGCCACAAATTTGGCCCGTCGCTGCTACATGGTAAAGCCACGAATTTGGCCCGTCGCTGCTACATGGTAAAGCCACAAATTTGGCCGGTCGCTGCTACACGGTAAAGCCACAAATTTGGCCCGTCGCTGCTACACGGTAAAGCCACAAATTTGGCCTGTCGCTGCTACACGGTAAAGCCACAAATTTGGCCCGTCGCTGCTGCACGGTTAAAGAGGTTTGGAAGAGGATTAAGAGGAAATGGAAGAAAATTAACCCTTAAACTGCAGAGGACTAAATGCCGGATATTTTTCCTTCGCGAATTAATATTAACATTATTATAAAAAGCAAAAATATAAATCTAACAGTATGTCATCAATGAGAAAAATATAATTTGATGTATTACAGCAGTGCAGAGTGGTACATGAATAATTAGACCAAATAATAGGCAATAAAAATTCGCGCACTTTACAAAGTTCGGGAAAAATGTGACATGTTGGGTAGAATGAGGTGGAGCGGGTGGAAGTGGTGGACATCTGCCCCCGCGGCTTCTCTCTCTCTCTCTCTCTCTCTCTCTCTCTCTCTCTCTCTCTCTCTCTTTTTTTTTGTTTATTTTTGCTCTCTCTGTCTTATTCTCTCTCTCTCTCTCTCTCTCTCTCTCTCTCTCTCTCTCTCTCTCTCTCCGGGCTGGGCCACAGATAATAATTCTTACTGCCTCACTGCGATAGAGATAAACGTTCAACAAAATACAGATGTTTTTACACACACACACACACACACACACACACACACACACTCTCTCTCTCTCTGCATTTGTTTATTTTTCCTCTCAATGTGATTCTCTCTCTCTCTCTCTCTCTCTCTCTCTCTCTCTCTTAATGCGTTTATACACACGCATTGAGAAAGAGAGAGAGAGAGAGAGAGAGAGAGAGAGAGAGAGAGAGAGGCCAAACTTATCACCCCCCACTCCTCCCTATATGTGTGTATGTATGTGTGTGTGTGTGTGTGTGTGTGTGTGTGTTGAATGGTGTGTGTGTGTGTGTGTGTGTGTGTGTGTGTGTGTGTGTGTGTGTGTGTGATTGGTGTGTGTGTGTGTGTGTGTGTGTGTGTGTGTATATACACACACATACACACACACACACGGAGTGTTTGGATGAGTGAAGGAAGGGAGGGAATGAGGGTGGGATGGAGTGCGTGTGTGTGTGTGTGTTGAATGGTGTGTGTGTGTGTTGAATGGTGTGTGTGTGTGTGTGTGTGTGTGTTGAATGGTGTGTGTGTGTGTGTGTGTGTGTTGAATGGTGTGTGTGTGTGTGTGTTGAATGGTGTGTGTGTGTGTGTGTGTGTGTTGAATGGTGTGTGTGTGTGTGTGTGTGTTGAATGGTGTGTGTGTGTGTGTGTGTGTGTGTGTTTCAAGGCCCTAAAACTATTGTACAAGCACCAATAACGCCCTAAAATTAAAGTTAATGTTATTAGTGTCAAGTATTGATGCTTTTGTGTCAATACTTATGAGTAAAAAAAAAAAAAAATGCGATATATGTTCACGGTGGTTCATGGTAAGCTGGCAACGTTGACTGTACCTCATATATCGCACTTGACTGGGGCCGCCAAACCCTTCGGATAAGCTAAATTGCACTTGCCATACAGTAGAGTCAATGGGGTTTACTCTAATGGGGTCCAGGCCCTCCCCAAGGTGCCCATTCCTCCCCCATTACGCTCACTCTTCCAGGCAATGGTGGGATACATACAGCGTGTTAGTTGAAGGGTTAAACAGCGTATCATTGTGCCGTGTGGGGACACGGCAGCCTCCTGGTACTGAAGGGAAGTGTGCTGTATAGGTTAGGAATTACCTTCTGAATAAAGCCTTGAACGTAATGACGCCGCACTCTGCTCATTTGAAAAGCTGTTATGAATGTTTGGGACAGGTTACTACGGTGGCTAGGTCATTACATACTCAAATCAGGACTAGGTTTTGGGAGACAGGTCAGGTCATTTTGTTGTAGACTTGTGATACTGGGCTGGACTGCACTGGGTACACCATCGCACGCTGAAGTTGTTGCACCCAATTTATAATGATATCTTTTTGGAGTGACGGGCTTTTTTTTCATTACTGGTTCCTTTTTTTTTCTTGAACTGTTTACTGTAAAAAAAAAGTGTGTTAATGTTTACACAGTTAATTGACACCGAACTTGATTTGCAGACACTACCAAACGAAGAAGAGGAGGAGGAGGAGGAGGAGGAAGAAGACGAGGAACACAGGAGTGTTAATTTATTTTTTCTAAAATGGTTAACGAGCAGTCAAGGAATTTTGATAATAAGGAGGGAAAGTGTGATGCTTTTTTGTAGTTTTGTTAAGTTGTTGAGGGGGAGAAGGCCCCCATTAGATAGCTTACATTATAGCTGGTCTGTTTCATTAGGGGAGTCCATGGGCGCACAGCCCCCTATTAGGGGATTGAATGGGCAAAGGCCCCCATGAGGTAGCTTACGATATTGTTGGGCTAGTTTAGTTAGGGGGGTCCATGGCTGCAAAGGGGGGGTTATATACATCCATTTAGACTTTGTGTATCAGATTTAGAGGAAGTAATTCTCTCTCTCTCTCTCTCTCTCTCTCTTTTTTTTTTTTTTTATTTAAACAGGGCTTTCAGAATATTGTGCTAAGCTAAAGTTGAAGGTTTTAAGCTTCATCTATCTATAGCTACATACAAGACACATTGAATTACTGCCTAGAAGTCCTAATCCAGCTGTTCACCTCCCGCTTGAAGTCTTGAAGTGACGCGCGATGGTGGAGGTCGGTGTGGCTAACAAGCTGGTTCCACAGGCGGCTGTAGCGGGGCTGGAAGGAGCGGAAGTGGTGTTCCGTCCTGGAGAAGGGTACAGCCACTTGTTCCTGTCTGTGGGGTGCTGCTCGGGTGGAGTGTATGGGGGTTGGGGGCGCAGGGAGCTTGAGAGCTGCCAGGTGGGGTGTGTTTAGGTTGTGTGCCTTGTACATTACACACAGGCCCCCCCCCCCCTCTCTCTCTCTCTCTCTCTCTCTCTCTCTCTCTCTCTCTCTCTCTCTCCCCCCCCCTTGCTGGCACTCCTCATGATGTCATCAGTGTTATGTGAATGCCAAATTCAAGGCAGTTAACAACATAGAGTTGATAGCAAGGAGCTCTGTCAGTCCCACTTTGTTGGTGAGGCACAAAACGCTTGGTGCATCCGCCCCTGAGGTCTTGCAGCGAACAAAGGGAACCCACGCCACTGTCTTCCACTTGTACAAACAGGGTACACCAGGGCACCGATCACAAGCCAAACTTGTGATTACTTTTTGCTTGTGAATCAAAACACTCGTAAAGTCAGGCACTCGTAAACCCATGCAGCTTCGGTAGACTGCTCCCGAGTGTGTCATCTGGCCCTCGCTCTGAAAAGGTTCCCCTCCCCTGCCATAAGCTGTACTTTTCCAAGCAAGATCTGTTGTGAATAGTATTGTAAAACTCTGTGCTGTAATATTAACCATGGCAATGCGACTACGTACTCCGCTCCTCTAAGACGTCTTAACCCGTCTGCTGCGATTGGCACGGATTTGGTTTTCACTGTTAGCCTGGTAACATATACTTCCAGGTCTTTTTCTGCCTCTGTGGTGGTTAGTGGAGTGTTTCCCATGTGGTATTGGTGTGCTGGATATTCCCTCCCAAGTGCAGGACTTTACGTTTTTCTTCACTGAATTGTAGCAGCCACTTTTTGTTCCATTCCTGTTGCTTGGTGATGTCTTCTTATAGGAATTTCTGCACTCAAGGGGTTAACTCATGAATGAACTGACTAACTAACTAGCTGACTAACAGGGACCCTGGCTTCCATAAACTTCATATTAACCCAAGACTCTCAGCTCACTAGTCTCCGGTGCTTTCGCTACCCACATCTTTATTTCCCAGTGCCAGAAAGGAGATCAATCGAGCTCTAATGGGTGTGTTTTTTAGGTTCATGGTACAGAAGAAAGTTCAGATCACCAGCAGGGTCATGAAACTACCCCTGGGAAAGCTTTGTTAAATGTGTGCTTCTCTTAATGGTACAGAGGGAGGGTTGAACTTCCACCAGGGTCATAAAACTACCCCTAGGAATGAAAGCCTTGTCCAATGTGTGTTTCTCTTCATGGTACAGAGGGAGGGTTTAACCACCACCAGGGTCATTAACCTACCCCTAGGAATGAAAGCCTTGTCAAATGTGTGATTCTCTTCATGGTACAGAGGGAAGCCTAAAACTTTTACAAAAGCCATATCAAATCTGTGTGTTTAGGTTCATGGGTTCCAGGGTCACAAAACTACCCTGGAAATGTCAGACTCCACTGAAAGCCTTGTCAAGTGTATGTGCGTGTGTGGCAATGTTTAATGGTATGAACCTGCCCCTTCCCCATACCCCAGATGAAGCAGGCAGTCTCCGAAGGATGTTCCCGGTGCCTTGCGTTTGGTGATGAATTAATATTCCAAGGGCACTGTAGTCTAGGAAGACCTGTTGAGTCACTCTATTCCCCGGGAAACTAATTACCACAGGAGATTTTGTGGCCTCCTTGTAGTCAGTGGGCGTAAAGACAACTCCCTCGTTCATTGTTTTCCCCTCTGTGTGGCCAAAGGTACAGTCTTAGGCCATGTAGCATTAAGCCCTGGAAAAGAATGATGTGCTGCCTGACGCAGCTTTCCTTAGGGCTCAGGGTCTTGACAGCAGGGCCGTGGCACCCTCAGAGGTTAACTGGCATGGTGGCGGCACGTGCCATCTTGGTAATGGCACAGATAATTCTCCTCTGTACCACGAGAGAGCAAGATGGATGCTGGAATACGATAGCAGATTATAATACCAAATAGAATATGTAGCAGGTAGAGTTACATAGCAAATTATAATACCAGTAGTCCGTGGGCCACCCTCACAAATTAGCTCTAGAAAACAAGTTTCGTCGGGCATATGTCCGCATTGAAAATTTTCACTTGTAATAGGTTGCAGCAATGTTCTCAACACTTTATCCGTAGAGCTTAACCAAAAATACTTGCACATTAACATACAGTGAAAATTCATACATCGGCTTCTTGGTATGTATAAAATAGTATTCCCCACACGTTAAGTGATAGGAAAAGCAACTCTAAACACTTTTTCATCTATGGCAATTTGTGTTTAACGCCTTCGTTTTAAAGTTACAGAATGTTTAAATACGAAAATTGATCAATTTCCAGCCTTTGGTCCTGATCTGAAAATAAAGGTAGAGACATCAGGATGGTTGCAAATTACTCTAAAATACAAGCCAAACAATTTATATTCAGACAACATTGGGCTAATGTTAACTATTTGACCTATAAAAACAGTCATAGTTATGCATGCTGTCATGAAAATACCATTTGCATCGTATTTTTGCTTAAACAAGTTGTACAGCCTAAACAGTTGCCATTAGACAAAGACTGTCTTAATGTAATTTGTTTGTCTTGTAAAGTAGAGTAATTTGGAAACATCGTGAAGTCTCGTCCATGTTATTGAGATGTGGAACAAAGGTTGATTCCAGTTAATTACAGGATGTTTAAATAAGAAAAATTCATTGGAATCCAGTCATTGTTCCTAATCTGAATATTATGGTAGGGACTTCGGGATGGTTGCAAATTACTCTACTTTACAAGACAAACAAATTACATTAAGACAGTCTTTGTCTAATGGCAACTGTTTAGGCTGTACAACTTGTTTAAGCAAAAATACGATGCAAATGGTATTTTCATGACAGCATGCATAACTGACTGTTTTTATAGGTCAAATAGTTAACATTAGCCCAATGTTGTCTGAATATAAATTGTTTGTCTTGTATTTTAGAGTAATTTGCAACCATCCTGATGTCTCTACCTTTATTTTCAGATCAGGACCAAAGGCTGGATCAATTTTCGTATTTAAGCATCCTGTAACTTTAAAACGAAGGCGTTAAACACAAATTGCCATAGATGAAAAAGTGCTTAGAGTTGCTTTTCCTATCACTTAACGTGTAGGGAATACTATTTTATACATACCATAACAAATGTAAAAATAAACATACAAGTAATTTGTTCTAACAAATTCCCAAAGTCGCAAGGCCATTTCAAAATTATATGGATTATATTTACTAACATTACGGTCTTCTGTCTTCTTAAAAAACGAGAATAGTCCCGTGAGTCGAAATATTCATCAGAACGAACAGGCAAGGCGTTTGTTTACAGTTAATATTAAAACCTTATTAGAATAGGTACGTAAATATTTTTTTGTATAAATAAAACTACATATATTTGACATACTTTATTTGTGCTTTTTTATTCAATTCAATATTCATTAAAGCATTAAAAAAAATATATATATTAAATTTAATTTAGTCAGCCATAAAAGTACATTTTCTTTGGCGCTTTTAAGCATTAGAGAATACCACAAGTTTTTGTGGAATACTATCCTATTCATATAAAACAATAGATTTTAATATGCTATTATTTCGTAAACGTGCAAGTAAAACTAGTTAAGCTCCTCGAAACTAGCTTCTATGTAATAAAACCTATTATATCCTGAAGAAAACGAGCGCTGCGGAATGATGCCCGACGAAAGTGTAAGATATTCCAGGGTGGCCCATGGACTACAGGTAGAGTTAGATAGCAGATGAAGAAGATATGACCTAAATTTTAGTGTACAAGTCTACTTTTTGAGCCTGAAAAAATCCCTCCATAACTATGGGTCCACTTCTATGGCTAGGATAAAATGTCAGCCTCAACCACAAGTATTTCCAGCTAAAACTTGTGTGCGCTGAACTTACTTGACCTATTAAAGCACAGATTAATATATACGAATAATAATAACTGATAAAATGAATACTAATAGTACTAATAAAAGTTCCGTCGAGTCCTACGAGTGTGTCTTACTATGCTATACGGCATGAAGTGGCAGTATCAGGGCACTATGGTATGGAGCTGTTACCACTAATGTCTTAGCCTGGGTATTCTGAATTCTGGGAAGCTGGTTCTGACTGCAGATTTTGTGACCTCCATCAGGCATATAGGTGACTCCCTCATTAGTTATTGTATGCTGCACTTGTATGACCCTGGTGGTAGAGAGACACCCTCCTTCTGTACCATAAGCCTAAGAAACACACATTTGACGAGGCTTTCATGAAGGTTTGCAGCATTTCCAGAGGTAGTTTGATGACCCTGCTGGTAGTGTGACCCTGCTTCTGTACCATGAACCTAAAAAACACACTTTTGAGAAGACTTTTGTGGGAGTTCTCACCATTTCCAGGGGTAGTTTTATGACACTGGTGGTAGAGAGACCCTTGTTCTGTACCATGAACCTGAGAAACACTCATTTGAGAAGACTTTTGTTGGAGTTCTCGGTATTTCCAGGGGTAGTTTGATGACACCAGTGGTAGTTTTATTGATGTAGTGGTCAGTTCTGGTCCCTGTACAGGTTCTGCAATAAAAGTCCTGTGCCTTATTCCTTCAGAGCCATTGGTAGTGTCACCTTGAGAGGTTTAACCCGGTGGTAGCAGCGGGGATCATGTTTCTTAATGGTCCCTCCAAGCGAGAAAAATGAGAAAAAATCACCCCTCACACAAACCATTTCATAATATATATCAAAGCATTTGTGATCAGATTATGTATCATCTGTTTTGGGGGGTTTAAATCATGGCACAAATTTGGCCCGTCGCTGCTACACGATAAGCCACAAATTTGGCCCGTCACTGCTACACAATAAGCCACAAATTTGGCCCGTTGCTGCTACACGATAAGCCACAAATTTGGCCCGTCACTGCTACACAATAAGCCACAAATTTGGCCCGTCACTGCTACATGATAAGCCACAAATTTGGCCCGTCACTGCTACATGATAAGCCACAAATTTGGCCCGTCACTGCTACACAATAAGCCACAAATTTGGCCCGTCACTGCTACATGATAAGCCACAAATTTGGCCCGTCACTGCTACACAATAAGCCACAAATTTGGCCCGTCGCTGCTACACGATAAGCAGTGGTTAGCACACTCGGCTCACAACCGAGAGAGCCCGGGTTCGATTCCCGGGTGGAGTGGAAAAAATTAGGCGGCTTTTCTGATACCCTACGCCCCTGTCCCCTGCCCACTAAACAAAACTTTCCAAACTACGTGTTAGCCCTGTGTACCCAAGCTCAGTGAAGGAGAGAGGTGCCAGTGACTCAGGATCACAAGTGCACTGATGAGCCTTGACAAGATAATGCATTGCTCATATGCTGTGAATACATCATTGACGTAAGCGTACTATACTAATTGGTTGGGGTGATAATTCTTGACCGTAAGGGTGCTTGTTCGTATGCAAGATGTCATTCTGGTGCTAACTAACTCAGCTCCGAGTCACTGACATTTGGTCCTCAATGCATTACAGAGATTATTGACAGTTATTATGAGACTGTGGTGTGGATGCAATTATTTTGTCAGCCATTCCACTCAGGACATTGATCGCTATTCTGAGACGCTTCCGACTAAATGCCAAAAAAGAGGAAAATGTGTTCTCAGGAGTTTTTAGAGTTATGGGTACAGAAGCCTTGTCAGACTCCCACCAGGGTCAAAACACTAGCCATGGAAAGGCCCACAACTCCTACCAAAGCCATGTTAAGTGTGTGTGTGTGTGTGTGTGTGTGTGCTTGGATGCAGAAACCTTTGATAACATGTAGGGATGTATCGCTATGGGTGGTATCGGCACATTTTAAGAGTACTAATGTACTTTCTTTTTTCTTCCCTTCTATGGGGGAACAATGAGTAGTGTTTTTTTTTTTTTTTTTTATTAACATTTGATATTGCCTTGTAGCTGCTGGAATTATTGTATAAAAAAATTATTGCACAAGTATAGGTATCAGTCAAATATTGGGGTATCGGTATCGGTAAAAATTTTGGTATTGGTACATCCTTAATAACATGGACCATTCTCAGGCAGTTTAAATGCTGGGGCTGACCTCATCCTTATTTAATTGAGTCAATGATAACTCTAGGTGGTGGTATAGAAGCATAATTATAATATCTGCCAAAATTAATACGTAAAGCACATACTGCACCATAGCTATACGATATATGAAGATGATAGGTATCTGTTTAATAATGAGTGTATGCACCCCTCCTGTGATTACACTTTTAAAACTCTGCTGCAAGGCTTTGAGGCCTGTCACTAGTGGAGCCTGTGGCCACATGTCTGCAGACCCATTCATACGTTAGAGATGGACACACCAGTCGGCTGTGCTATTTGACGATGACAGAGGCCTTCACCGTTAAGGATAAGGATGACTTTGTGCTGGTCTTGTGGGGTCTACATTGCCACTAACTTGAGCAGAGAGAGAGAGAGAGAGAGAAACCTTTCCTAAGAGTGGGGAAAAATTAACACTTACCTCCTCCTCCTCTTCTTCTTCTCCTCTTCCTCTTATTTGCCTTTCTCTTCAAGCCTGTAATAATTGCAACGCCCAATTAGTACTGTATGCTGGGACATGAGTAAATTATTTTAGTTGTAAAACCAGAAAAGAAAGTCCTTGACCCGGGATTAGCAGGCGTGCCCTAGCACCTGTACCCATTTGAGTGACCTGCCAGGCTTTATACAGGGAGGGCAGACCACTCAGGGACAGAATAAGGCAACACTGGGGCCAACTTACCTAACAGTACATTTTGGCTGGGTGTGCCATCCAGCCTATAGGTGTAC